>NC_087220.1:30221533-30229033 GCF_015104395.2 Macrobrachium nipponense | reverse complement strand
CTAAATTCTTAAAACAACAACTTCAATAGTAGTAAAACTCGACTTATCTTCGTATGAAAGAAAAAGGCCAAACTATTATATATATATATATATATATATATATATATATATATATATATAATATAGTATATATATATATATATATATATATATATATATCGTTGATTAGCCACAACACCCTCCTAACTTCCCGGTTTCTCCACATTCTGGAAGCGCTTGGCATTATGGAGCTTAGAGCAACGGGTATGGTACTATGGATATTGGCGCACCTATAAAGACAATGAAGGTTCTTCATTGAAAATGGAAAAGTTCATTGTTGCTCCAATTAATAAGATGTGGACGACGTTATTTCGAAGCCAAGATGAAAAAGAAAGAATTAAATGGGTCTGGAAGACGCCAACTGAATATTCTCTCTCGTCCAGTGAATAGCTGGAATATGGAAGGAAAGAGAAGCCACAGAAGAAGTATTGAATAGGAATCAATATTAGTCCGATATAACGAAAGTCTTTCAATATTATTATTCCATGTTTTGTAACATGTTGATACTCTTGACAATTTTTTGCATAAATGTCAATGAAATTCTACGTACGAATTAAATATATTACATAAAACATTGTACACTTTAGATTTTAAAGATAAAAAGTTATGACTTTTGCACAGTAAGCTATAACCCCATGAAGAATATCACCTATCTCGTTCATTGTTATTTATGGTCTAATCCACAGCAACATTAACATGGAATACTAATCGCGGAAGGACAACCGTCATTGTCCGAGTAATTCGGTTTGATATCTCTCGAGAACCGATTACAAAAAAGTAATTAAAGTCCTTTGTCACTACTATAACAGTATGACAGTAACAGAAGCATATTATATAGGCTACCTTTGAAGTTTGCAACGTCATATTAAATGTCATAAATTCGGCATTTCGGCAAACAGGCCAATTCCTAAAGATTCCTTTTCTTTCCATTAACATTAATCAGCCACGACTGCTAATGCGTGTATGTATATATATATATATATATATATATATATATATATATATATATATATATATATATATATATATACACACACACACACATTCATTCTGATGTAGAAGTGGACTGAAGATCTATGTATTTTGCTGTAGATGTCGTCATTAATTTTGTCCTTGTTTATGGTCTCAGCCAATATTTTCCACTAGGCTGTTTGTTTGTTTGTATTGAATTTGGTGCTAGGCTGTTTGTGAAATAAGATTTCGCTACTGTAGTGTATACCAGCTACAGAATATGAAATATTATATTTTTTGATATTTTACTTACTTGTATTTGCGTCTAGTTATGAAAGCACAAATATTTCAGACCTCAATGCATATCATAAAAAAAAAAAAAAACTAAACGCTCCAATAGATGCTCTCTAACCCTTTTCACATGGAACACCCTGACAAAAATTCAGTTGGTGTATTTCTTGAACCAAGCTATTTTAGGATTTTTCAGATTAATTTTTGACATATATCAGTAATTAATAACTATAAAAAATTTGCTATATTATATATATATATATATATATATATATATATATATATATATATCATCATCATCATGGCTATCACTCGATTCGAGTACGAATGCTCTGGGATGTCGTTACTCATGGGTTCTTATGTGGCTAATGAGACCAATTTTCGAGCCACATACTCTGTCACAATTGGAGCATGTGTTGTTAGGTGGGAGTGGAGGCTGTGGATGGATCTGACGAGCTTGTCTTGCAGCTCTACGATTCTCCAGTTGCTGCTTTCTATTCTATCTTTCACTTTAACTTTCCATTCCAAGCAGACTCACTCCAGTGCATCGCTCTTCCCCCATGTTTTATAGTCAGTGTCACAAATAGTTTTAAGTTGTCTTTGAAAACTCTTGGTTGCTTGGTTGCCAACATCTCGAGTCCCATCACTTAACTCTGAGTAAAAGAGCTGCTTAGGAAGGTGCAGCTGGTCTGCCATTCTGGACAAACATGCCCTGCCCACCTCAATTGGCTTTTTATTTTAATGGCCTCTATACTGAAGCAGTCGGCCTCTTCAAGAACACTTACATTAGTGCGGTGGTCTTCCCAGGTTATTCTCAAGATGTTTCGCAAGGACCACTGATGGAATTTTTCAAGGGCTTTAACATGGCGTTAGTAAGTTGTCCAGGTTTCGGAACCATAAAGGAGGGTAGGTAGGACCATACCTATATTTTAGAGTTAACACGCAAGTCATGATCATAAGAAATTTTCTTGTGTAGTTTTCCAAAAGCTGAGTTAGCACATCTTAGGCGATGTTGAACTTCATCATCTATATTGGCATTTGAAGATAGATGACTGCCCAGGTCTAGGAAGAGCGGTCTAAAGTTCTAGAGCTTCTCCATCAATTTCTATAGTAGGTGCAACTCTTACGGCTCAGTTGGGGGTATTATTATATAATACTTGGGTTTTCTAACGTTGATGGGAAAGCCCAAGACGAGAGTAAGGCATTTGCAAACGCACTCAATATAATTTGCAGATCATTTTCAGTTTGAGCACAGACAGTGTTGTCGTCTGCATACTGAAGCTCAACAATAGCAGTAACATTCACTTTAGTTCTTACCTTTAGCCGGTTGAGATTGAATATTCCTCCATTTGTTCTGTAATTGAAGGAGGCAATTCATCTTGAATGAGGTGCAAAACAACAGTTATAAATATGGAAGACAAGGTAGGAGCAGCGACACAACCCAGTCTGAAAACACACTGAGACTCAGGCAGGATCTTCTCAACTAGAGGTGTTAGTCTTGCTGTAAGAATTTTTACTAAAACCATCCCAGCTACTGACAGGAGGGTAATTCCTCTGTAATTTCCACAAACTGATCAGTCCCCTTTTTTCTTATGTGTTGATAACTCCATCTATGAGGTCATTTGGAATTTCCTCATGCATCCAGATTTTTTCAATTAGTTGGTGAAGTCCACAACCCTTACATAATCTGTTGGTGTAAAACATGTACAATACCCGATTCCAAACGATGCATTCAGGTGCATATGAGGAAATAAAATAATTATGCTTCTTTTAGACTTTTACTGGCTAGAATGACACTGTTAACACTCGATGTTGTGATGAATTGATATTATATCATTATTATTGTCACATCATACCCATCCACACCATTCTTCATACAGTGATTTCAGCTGCTTTCATTGCTGTATGGTACCATAAAGGACTTGGGTCTAAAGCTGTCATTTAATAGAGCTTTTGTGATGAACCATATTATTCTCATCACGTTCGAATCATGAACTCAATATTAACAATTCATTCCTGTTGTTTAATACTGGTGATTTTACTACTTTTTAATGTTATGAATAAACATTAAGAAGGCAAAAATTTGGACTTATTTTTTTTATTTCTCAATATTTTTTTTACTATTTTTTTTAATTTCTCAATATTTTTTTACTATTTTGTATGAATTCAGATGTAGTTTCCTTTTGCCTTTTAGGAAAAGTAATCAAATTCCCGAGAACTGAATAAACCGATTACTAACACTATCCACAGGGCAAAAGGTGCCACCCTGAAGGCAGCATCTTTTTCTAGCATCGCTACACTGCAAAATCCGCAAAACTGTTTTCCAGCATCAATACAGGGCCATAAAAGATAAATAAATTAAAAAAAAACGCCCTTAGCGCAAGACTGATTTCCGCCATCCAATAAGAGCAGAGGGCAAAAGGCGTCTGGAACACAAAACTGTTCAACATTGGTATAAGGCTCCAGAAGCCTATACTAGGCTAAATTCGAATGTGTTCACAGATCCCAGTGTAGAGTGTACGACATTATTAATAAAAATTGCATGTACAACAAATATATATTGATAAAAATAAGCTTCCAGTGTGCCCTGAACACTAAGAAGAATTTCTCGAATAATTCGGTACTCAATTCGGATTTCTCATATTCTGTACAGGGCGCCCTGGAAATAACCTCGGCCTTTTGTAAATAATATGAATCTATGGTCCATAAGTACATAACATCAACAAAAACTTTGCAACTTGCAGAAACGTTATATTTGGTATTTACCAGAATTGATTTATTGGTTGGTCTCTGTTCAATACATGTCTCAGACAGGTATTCAGATCATTTACACCAACACAGAGTCTGTGGGGACAGTGAGTGTATTGTATTATCTCACAGTGTCACCAAAAGGAGGATTCAAACTTTCAAATTCTGTAAATACGAGAGATCTTAAACAATACACCTTTTGAAGAGTCCTATAGTTAGGCTGCAGTTGTAGGTCATCTTTTAGAGAAGACTTTTCTCTTTCGGAAATCCAGACACACTGACCATTTTGTGGGAATGTTTCCACAACTTTTCAGAAAATCATGTCATTAGTGTATATATATATATATATATATATATATATTATATATATATATATATATAATAATAATATAGATATAATAATAATAATAATAGATTTTTTAGATTTTTTTAGATTATTCTTCCCGCCACTGGCCAGTGGCATAAGGCTGATACAGTTTCTCTCCATCTGTCTCTATCGAGCCATTTCCTCGCTTCCTCTTAAGTTTTGGATTTCATCCTCAAGATCCCTGACAATTATGTCTATCCACCTCGTTCTTGGTCTACCCAGCGGTGCTTCTTCCTATTTGTACTGCTCTCAGTGCTCTCCTGGGGTCTCTATTCTCTTCCATCCTCTCAACATGTCCAAACCATTTCAGCCTTCCCCTCTTCAACCTGGTACTGACTGGCCTTTGCCTCATCTCACCCTGATGTCTTCATTTCTAACATAATCATCCCATTTAATGCCAAGTATTCTTCTCAGCAGCTTCATCTCAAAAAGCATCCAACCTTTTCTCCTCTGTTCTGGTCAGTGCCCAGGTGGACGAGCCATACATCAGGACTGGTAGTACTACTGCATTGAATATTCTCATCTTAGTTCTCAAAGCTGATTTCATGCCTCGACCAAACGTTTTTTCTCAGAACCTCAAAAGCTCTTGCTGCTCCTAGTATTTTTTCTTCTTTGTATATCTTCAATTTGCCTCCCGTCTGCTGTTACCACACTTCCCAAGTAAACAAACTTCTCAACTTGCTTGAGTTCCTGTCCTCTGATTGTCATATCCTCCATGTGCACCCAATCATCATCCTACTCACACCATGATCTCGCTCTTCTTTGTGCTGATGTTCAAGCCAAAATTCTGTGTCTCTGTCTCCATCCTCATTACCATACCTACCAGCACCAGCCACGTATCAGCAACCACGCAACATCATCAGCAAAGTCCAAATCCATAAAAACTTCTCCACCAATACTAGCCCCTCTGTTTTCATTCTCCATCACTCTTCTCATTATATGGTCAATAATATACATTAAACAAGGTGGGTGACATAACACATCCCTGTCTTAGCCCACTTCCAACTGGGAACCATTCACTTTGCTGTGCCATCCAGCTGTACACAGCTGCACACTCCTTGGTACCAGTTCTTTAATAAAAAATAATAAAAAATAGTGACTGTTCATCCTCTAGTTTGATCGTATGACGTCACACATAGCGTTAGGCAGGTAATGTATGTGAAAGGAACAACCGTAATTTGTGTCATTGTATAATGTAATGGTTAGATTGGTTACTGAGACCAAAAATATATTGATACCCTGGCTCCTTTCGAGTCAACTTCATTCATGAAGGACCTCATGAATATTCATTAATTAAATAGAAAGTTCATAAAATTTTATGTAATCAAATTCAGTCATCTGCAAAAATTGGTTGTTTTTATATTTTAAATTATTAATAAATATGTACTAAACAAAAATGAAAAGAATAATATAGGTATTTTGTTGTAAATAGCACATTTTTCTTAAAAATAAAAAATATTGAGGCGCTTTTATGATACTCCTTATCTGGTTCATTTCGGAAATGTGTCGTTTAATTAACGTCTTCCTCGACACCTTTGATTCGAAATAACGTCTTTCAATTATTGATAAATTAATTAAGGCAAAATGGTGTCTGCTGCACTGGCGAGAGAGCAGCCTTTGACCAACTGACAAATTCGTCCTTTGGCAAAGATGAATGATTTCCCGAAGAAGGCCGAGGAGCGGAAGATGAGGAAGTCTTTGTCGTTCAAAGCCTCTAATTGATTGAGGTGCCAAAGACATCACAGCTGACAAGGATGGCTCTCTCTAATATGGTCTCTCTTGAGAGGAGAAAATATAGGACTAGTGACCCAAAAAACGTCCATAGACCTATTTTTATTGCGCTACTATAGAAAGATACGGTGTATTGTTAGACTCTGATCACTACATAGGCCTAAACAGCGCAATCTTTTGATGCATAACTGTGCGAAAGAAGATATAAAAAGATAAAGATTATGCAAAGTTCAGATACACTTTTGGAGTCATTCTGTGCAAATGTAGAAAGAGAGAGAGAGAGAGAGAGAGAGAGAGAGAGAGAGAGAGAGAGAATATAAACATTAACATTCCATTGTTGCTTTGGTGTATGCAATCTGTTCCACAAACAAAGAAATAATAGAGAAGTAAAGAAGAAATCGTGAAGTGAAACAGGTGATATAAATACCATTTGCTTTCTTCCTGTTTGTCAGAGACATGAGACTATAGACTAATGTCCTCTTTGAACGAACTTGAGTCAAGTCGTCTCTTTTGAAATCATCCTGATTATTGTTTGTCTTTGTATGGACGCCTTCTTATTGAGTCTCCTTTCATATTCCTGCAAGCACCTTTCCCAGACATCACAGTGCAGACATCATTTGCTTTCATTGATAAAGGAGAGACGTTATTTTCGAATCAAAGGTGTCGAGGAAGACGTTAAATAAAGGAATATTTTCGACATTGAGCCACATAAGGAATATATCTTAAAAATCGCCCTGAATATTTCTGTTCTCAAGTGAAATTTGATATTCTATAAAAAAAATAACTACATTAGTCTTTTTTTTTTTTGTTAATACATAGATATTTATCATTTGAATATGTAAAACTGTGAACTGTTACTATATGCTTCATTTGATTACATAACATTTTATGAACTCTTCATTTATTTAACAAGTATTCATTAGTTCCTTCATTTAGAGATTTGTTGTATCTTGAAATTTTAAGTTGTATATAACTATATTTTTGGGTTAGATAACCATTACATTTACATTCAGCAATGAACATTTATCTCTTGCACGCCAGTGTTGCCAACTGTGGGGTAATTACTCTACGGATAGGGTAATTCTGCCTTGTATCTAAGGTCTCAAGAGTAATGCCACGAGATTGAGCTAAATATAGGGTAATTTCTTAATGTTTGTATTACATTTTATCTTATATTTATTAATTTATTTGAGATATTTGTCTGTTATCTTATCTTATATTTATTTATCTATTTGTGTGCAAAATACATGTAGCAAAGAATGTTTATCCTTACTTTTTGTTATTTAGTGTCAAAGGCAACACCTCAACCAACGGATGGAATCTAACTTTACTTTGTTGAAATAGAAATGAAAAACCTCAAGACGAAACCCAAC
>NC_087220.1:30214206-30221033 GCF_015104395.2 Macrobrachium nipponense | reverse complement strand
GTAAAAATATGAAAAATAAATGCGTAACCGAGGTGTGTAGCCATAAGCTATTCTCTCTCCAATGGAAATCCTATCATATATACGTCAGAAATGGAATTTATAGTACCAACCTGCCATTTTAACATGCTCAACAAAATGAGTGAGAAGGCAGCAAACAACTATCGAAACGAAGCCTATTCATAGTCCCATGGCACTCGAGAACTGACAGGTCGAATTGTCAGTGGAATTCACTTGCTTTCCCGTTCAGGCTTGGGCCTCTGCAAGGAAAGATCAATAGTCTGGTTTAGAGGTTAAGTGCCGCATGTTGAAGGTATTTGGGGTGGCTGCGAAAATTAACGGTAGTCTAAGAATTTTCCATGTGGGAAATTTTTACAGAAATAATGCGGCTCTAATGAATGCGACATAGAATGAACTGTGGAGAAAAAATTATGAATATCACCTTGAGCCTGAAAATAGTGATAAGAGAAAAGGGAAATTCCCTAGATAGACAGACAGACAGATAGAATGAGAGTCAGACATAATTAACAACTTTTCACCCAAATGAATTTGAGAAATTATAAGAGGGATTCACTTTAAATTAATGTTCATGTTTCCAGCAGCTCTAACTGATTTTCAGAATGCTTTTCTAAAACTTGTTCCTCTTGAGTATTTGTTACGATTTTACTTTGAAATAGAAGACAACTGATTTGGTTTTACCGAATTCTAAAGAACGAGCTCCAAGCAATTTCACTACTGCGATAAAATAGACGTTATTCCCTCCTCATAAACTGGCCAAGGTTTTTTAACTCCACTTCTACAACCTTTATCGATTAACATTGAGAATTATGTATGAAGAATGCTACCAAAACTAAAGGATTCACTTTCCTTTACGAATGAATGACATCCAAGGGAAATCACTTACAATAAGTTGCACTATACACTTTTTGGTGACTGGGTTGACAGTTACTTTGGAAGAAGGAATGATAAAAGTAGATGAAGACCGAGAAATATATAGAGACAGGATAATGACACACACACACATATTATATATATATATATATATATATATATATATATATATATATATATATATATATATATATATATATATATATATATATATATATAATATATATATATATATATATATTGCCTGTAGGGATTTTGATAAGTCATACTATGGACTCACGGGATCATCTCTACATAAGCGCTCAGTTAGATATGGACAACATAGCTCGGCAATTTTCCATCATATAAATAACACCAATACCATGAACTGGAACTTATTCCAAAGTTTATATAAACGTAGCTTTCGATACAAATGTCAGATGGTAGAATCTTCACTGATAAAACAAGATAATACGATCAACCTTTCCAATGGAGCCTGGGACTCTGACTATATAGACAATATCTTCCTTAAGGCAACGGTGAAGGGGATTAAGACAATTGACTCTTATCATTCACTCTGTTTCCTTCTTGAGCTCTCTCCTCTGTAGCCATTGCCATGTTTCATTGCTGGCCAGTTCTTTAGTCTGTTTCATGTATTGTCCATATATTATTTTGTTGTGCCATTCCTGTGTTCTGCTTGTCATTATCCTGTCTCTATATATTTCTCGGTCTTCATCTACTTTTATCATTCCTTCTTCCCATGCACCCATGAGCCACTTGTCTCCACTGGTTTTCAGATATTGCCCCAGTGCTTTGTTCTTATGTTGATGTAGTCCACTATGCTTAGTAGTCATCTCCGTCCTTCCTTTCGTGTTATGTTTTGTCTCTCCATATTTGCCCTTGGGTGTAGTGCTGTGTGTATTGTCATACGTTTCCTAGTTTTCTGGTCTATACCACAAAGTTCTGCCTTCGTCCATTTAACTATTCCTACGCTGTATCTGATTACTGGTTTATGGCTTTTATCATATTTCTGGCGATGAGTTTATGCTTGAGTACCACCTTCAATCTCTGTATATATTCTTTACTGAGCATGTTCTTCATCTCTTAGTGTTTTATATCCTCTCCTTCCATTATTCCCAAGTATTTGTATCCTGTTTCATCTGTGTTTGATGTTGTTCCCATCTGGTATGCTTTATCCCTTCAGTTCTTGTTACTTTGCCCTTTTGTATGTTGACCAAGGCACATATTTCTATTCCAAACTCCATCCTGATGTCCCCAGATACAATCTTTACAGTCTGGATTAGGATATATATTTCCTTGATGCTCTTACCATACAGCTTGATGTCATCTATGAACATCAGATGGTTGCCTCTTTTCTTGAGTTTGTACCCAGAATCCATCTTCTCTGGTACTTTTATAATGGGAATTATGGCTATTAAGAAGAGTAGTTGGGACGGTGAGTCTCCCTGGAAGATCCCTCTCCTGATATTAACCTCTCCTAGTCTTATTCCAGGGCTTGTAAGTATTGTATTCCAGTTGCACAATGTATCTTTTAGGAAGCTGATGGGGTTTTCCTCTGCCCCATATATTTTCAGGCATTCTATTAGCCTGTATGTGGTATCATGTCGAGGGCTTTATTATAGTCAATCCATGCTATGCTTAGGTTGGTTTTCCTTCTCCTACTGTTCTTCATTACCATTTTGTCTATAAGGAGCTGGTCTTTTGTGCCTCTTCATTTCCCTCTAAAGCCTTTCTGTTGGTGGGGGATGGTGTTTGTATCTAGGTAGTTGTATATCCTTTCACTGATGATACCTGTTAGCAACTTCCACGTGATAGGCCTGTAGTTACTAACTACATTTCCCTTGCTCTTGTCTTTCTGTACTAAGGATATTCTCCCTGTAGTCATCCGTTCGAGAGCATGGTGGTTTGTGATACACTGTTGGAGTTGTTCTGCTATTTGTTGGTGTAGGGCCTCGAAGTTTTTGAGCCAGTATCCATGGACTTCTTCGGGACCTGGGGGTTTCCAGGTGGGCATTTTCTAGTTGGTGTCTGATTGTGTCTATCGTGATGTCAGTGAGTCTTTGTTTTATTCTCTACATTTCTTCTGCTTTGACTTCCTGGAGCAATGTTGCACATTCGTTGTGTGATACCGGATTGTTCCATATGTTTTCCCAGAGTCTCTTACTTGAGTCGGCTTCAGGAATTTCTTGGTGGTTGTCTTCTCCTCTCAGTTGGCTGAGTAGACTGAGGAATTTGTGGTAAAGATCCTTTCCCAAGGAATCAATGCCAAAGAGAGCGGTCGCCCATCCAACGACTGACCAGCCACAATGTTGCTTAACCAGTCCATTTTATTATTATTATCATTATAGAATAATATTAGTGACTGAATACAATAATTTAATAAGTGAAGGAATGAAGGATATCCGAACCATGACATGACAATGTATAATAATAATATTTAACAAAAACCACATGAACCAGATACATAAAAAGGCAAAGAGCCTGTTTTTTGTAAATGAAAACTGATGAGGACAAAGCACAAAAATAATCACTGTGAATATATATATATAATATATATATATATATATATATATATATATATATATATATATATATATATATATATATATATATAAATATACATATATATATATATATTATATATATATATATATATATATATATATATATATATATATATATATATATAGATATATATATATATACATATATATATATATATATATATATATATATATATATATATATATATATATATATATATATATATATATATATATATATAAATATGTATATATATATATATATATATATATATATATATATATATATATATATATATATATAATATATATATACTATATATATATAATACAGAGAGACAGAGAGAGTAATCACGATGCAGTGCGGATAATCTGGGATTTTATACTTTAAAAACAGAGGGAACTAAAGTTACATGTGGGGAACAGCTTTTACCTCTCTAAAACACAAGCATTTTTAATCTCCATGGTTAATGCTATTAGCCATTTCAGGAAATGCTGCACATCATAAGGAAAGTTTCAAACATTTTCAGGATAATGAATATGTAAAAACAACGCTCTAAACCATAAAAACTGTTATTTTGGTTAAAACATACTAGAAGGTGTGAAGAAAGAATTTCTCCTTAACAACCAAGAATGTCTGGTAAACGATTGCGAAGTTTGCCTAATCAAAAAATTTAAAAACCGATATTGTGAACCTGAAATAATAACTTTCTAACGGTAAAACGAAACATCCACAAACGAAGAACATTTTCACGCCGAAATATTAACGAAAAAATCAAATGCCAAACAAAACGCAAACATTTTCCTCAAACTAAAAAGTTGCACTTATGAACTGATGGGTGTTGTACTTCGGTATGTACCCAGAAATAATAGATAAAAAGAGTTCTTGAAACTTAAAAAAAAAAAAGAGCATAATTCCAAGTTTTTTTTTTTTTCAACAAAGGCAAAAGCCGCTATGATTCCGCTGGCGCGATAAAAACAAAAAATATGAGTAAAAAATATTTTTCTTTGCAAAACGCACGAATACAGTTTTTCTCCTAGGAGAGACTAGTTTTTATTTTTGATGGCCTAAAACGCCAGGTCAGTGAGAGTATGATTAATTCGTCCTCTCTTTCGTTATCCATGAAATTTATGGAAGGAGAGGCATAAAGACAGGTCATGGTATGGCAGATCGTTTTCTTGCAACTTGAAAACTGGAATCTATGAAACCGGTAAAAATAAAACTTCAGCAAACTATATACACGAAATCGTCAGCAAAATATAAACAAGTGAAAAATGCGCCAAAGTTTCTTCGGCTGATTCTAGTTTTCTGCACAGTGTATAATGCTGTAAGAAAAAGTCAGCAATCTGGTATATTTGTTGATTGGTGGGTGGATAATCAACGTACCAATTTGCAGCCCTCTAGCCTCAGCAGTTTAAAAGATCTTAGGGAGGCCAGGAAAAATGCGGACGGATAGAAAGAGCTATCTCAACAGTTTTATTTTACAGAAAGCTAAAAGACACCCAAGACTGTAAGACCTACAAACATTTATTCCCAAGAATATTATCCACGGTCTTAAGATGAACTGCATATGCATGTTTACTTTACCTCAAAAAAGAAAGTGCGCATCTATTTTTTTTTTTCACAGTTAGTACACTCGTAAATATGGAGCAAACAAATTCATATATGTTTATACATTCATAGTTATAAGAACGAAATACATCTGATCCTTAACAGAATCAAGTAACTGCAATTCTGCAATGTTTGTTCAGCCATGTATAAGGGATTTCAGTGAATCTATTTCAAATAATTTCATTTCAAATTTTACGATTTCTGACAAGGAAAATGACTCATATATCAACCTGTCATACTTTTATACGCCTGCCCAACAAATTCATTTGTTTCCAGAGGAAAAACATACTATATGCGCATATCTAATGCATCCCAATTAATTCAGCAATTAAAATACACTAGCTAGTGATGTAAATCTCCCTTTAAACACACGCGCATACACACACCCACACACGATATATATATATATATATATATATATATATATATATATATATATATATATATATATATATATATATATATATATATATATATGATGTATAACTGAATCACGAAAGTTAGGAACGTGATAAATCCATAAATAAAGATAATGCCACGAAGGAAAAATAAACGAAGGAGGTCTGCAAGATCTTTCGACTTTAAAAGTCCTTTACTGAGCAGATAAACTGACTTACATGAGGAACTGGCAGTACAGGAAAGCTCGTATAACTGACAATTAGGGATTCAAAGGAGATCAATACCTAGAATCCGGCACACCTGGAAAAAGAGTAACCTTTCCAAACAAGCATAAACATACGTACAAAAACAAAAAGATTTAGTCAATCTGCTCAGACATAAGAACAAGACAATAATTATTAAAGGATTATATAAGGTGACAGCTATTCAGAACTTTGGTAAACAAAACCTTATTCACAATACATATTCACACTACATATTAAACATACATATACAATGAAGATATCTCTAAGGCAACTAATTTGTATTTAAGTATGTAATTATATCTTTGAGGTCATTCTTAAACATGTTACAAATACAAGGGTCTAAATGAAACAGACCACGGCTAATATTAAAATTACAATGGGAAGTAAGTTGTATTAAAGCAGATTCTAAAAGATTTCGTGATAAGACATCTTTTGACCTTGCAATTACTGAACTACCAATCCAATTTATTCGGTGGTTGTTTTCACTTAAATGAATGAATATTGCATTACATGTTTGCCCAGTTTTTACAGAATATCTATACTGGCTTAATGTTACTTCTAAGCCCTTCCTCAACTGTCCGAGATAAAAAGAGGGGCAGACCATACATGGAATTTTATATCAGGTTATTGCTTTCCCTGGGGCCATTTTTTATTAACATTCCTTTTAATGCGTTATTATAGGAAAAAACAAGGTTGACCTTAAAGGCTTTTAACAATGATTTAATGGTTTCGAATGAGTTAAAATAAGGTAAACTAAGAATGTTCTTAGAATTTTCTTTCTCCGTGTTACTTACACTATAAGACTTTTTGTGGGCTTAATTATAACAAATATCTAATATACGTAAAGGATAACATAAATCTTTCCCTATTTTTCTTATGTATTCAATTTATTGATCCAAAACAATGTGCAGTGCTCGTAAAAACATAGAATAAAAAAATGATATTTTGATGTTAAGATGGTGGCCTGAATAGTAATGAACATATGTTAAGTTGTTGGTTGGTTTCCTATAAATACTGAACTTACATTGAAATGGTTCTCTAGGTATCAAAACATCTAAGAAAGGGAGGTAATTGTCTTTTTCCAATTCTATAGTAAACTTTATCGATGGTACCTGGTTATTTAATTTAGAGAGTAAATCA
>NC_087220.1:30199206-30209206 GCF_015104395.2 Macrobrachium nipponense | reverse complement strand
CACAGTTACCGACCTTATTAAGGAGAAACCACTTTTGTCGCCTGCTTAGAAATCAGTGCCAGATTTGTTTGTTTGTTTGTATGGTGGTTTTGCGTTGCTCAGAACCTGTGGTTATTCAGCTACGGGACCAACGGCTTGACGTGACTTCCGAACCACGTCGAGAGAGAACTTCTATCACCAGAAATACACATCTCTGACCCCTCAGTGGAATGCCCGAGAATCGAACTCGCGGCCACCCAAGTGGCAGGCAAAGGCCATACCAACCACGCCACTGAGGCGCTAGTGTCAGATATGTGGCCCCCTGCTTAGCATCTTTTTAAGAATACTTTCATTGAAAGTTCTTTCACATACGAGTAAAGATGAACTATTCATTGTTCAACATAGCAATTTACTAATTTACTGTTACAGACAATTAACTGAGGGAAAATACATGAAGCCCTCGACTATAATTGAACTAGATTCTAAGAAATATCATGAGAATTACCATCCATCCTACAGAAGAAAACTGTTTTCCCTCCTAATTTGTGGTCAGTATGTGACTACTTCCTATTAGCCTTTAAGCCTTTTTCATTGAAAATTCTCTGTCACCAACAAAACGGCGTTTGTAAATTGCTTTCTGTGACAAAACTATAATGAAATGAGAAAAACAAATTACACTTCTTGAAGAACGTTGAGGTCGCATTACTACCTTAATTTAAACTCATACCTATACCAAGAATGTCCATCGGAGCAAGCTTTTTCCTGTTCAAAAATCTATCTCACATATGTACCAATTTTTTGCCAGCCTTTAAGGATAATTTCATATAATGCTCACTTCCATACCCGTCCGTATTGATGATACACACCACACACACACACACACACACACACACACACACACATATATATATATTATATATATATATATATATATATTATATATAATATTATATATATATATATATATATTAATATATATATATATATATATATATATATATATATATATCTGTGTGTGTGTGTGTGTGTGTGTGTGTACATGCAAGGAAACAGTTTTGTCAGGATGCTTAAGTTTATTATTCGAAGAATATTTTGTTCGTTGTAAAGTCATTGTACAGTAAGTTCCAGAAGTGAAGTGACAAATTTCAGAATTTATCGTACTTCGTTAGAAACTCGTGAAGTTGCCAGTTAGTATATTTTATTCCAATTATTGTCATCATTTTTATCTGATAATACGTATCAGTGATTAACTATAGAAGCACAGAAAGTATTTCCCAAGTGATTGATCAATGTTAGTTCAATAATTGTTTATTAAAAGGAAAAAAAGAAAAGAAAAAAGAACTTCCCCATAGAAAAATCTGTGGCTCTCAATGTGTGATATCAAGTATTCACCATTGAGTGGCAGTAGGAACCGAGTGTATAAGCATTGGCCTAATATGATTTGTAAATTAACTTTCTACCTTGATAGCGTTATATCGAAAGTTATTATGATTTCTTTTGATAAAGCACAAAGAAGTTTAGCATCTGATTAAATGAAATATAAATAAGACAAAAGTTGGTGTGAAAAAAAAAATCTAAGTAATATGCTCGTTTAGCATTGGCTACATGGTTACGCCTATTCAAGATTCAAGAAAATATATTTTCCAGTTTGTTAGATAATAATCATCGAATTTCTCAACTGTGCAAATTTTTGCATGTGGAATTGCGTTCTGGGTCGCAGCAAACAAGTATTTTCGTAGGTTTCCACTTTTTTTTTCAGTGGATAAGTGAGACTGTTCTTGTCCATACGATCCGGAGTGTGAATATGCTTGATGAGCATTATTTTAATTCGAGTATCTCCAGTTATGTTCTCTCTCTCTCTCTCTCTCTCTCTCTCTCTCTCTCTCTCTCTCTCTCTCTCTCTCTCTCTCTCCAGGACCTTTTTATCTAGTCAGAAATAACCAGAGGCCTGTTTTAAGAATTCTTACGTATGGGTGTGGCCTTGAGGAGGGAAAAATGCAGAATAACTTGCTTCTAACTTACCTTAAAAGGATTGATTTGGTTATTTTTAATCTAAAAACTAGCCAATTAATCTACATTATTTATTTACAAGAGGCAGTGAATGGCCTGGGTTAAAGTAAAAGCAACTTGTCCGCACATGGACCAATTCTATCTCTCACAATAGGGAAAAGCTGGCCATACTGTGATTAACGTCAACGCTGGTTTCCAAAATCATTCATGGTTATCTTGCGTTAAGGAAGCACTTCCAACTTGCGAGCGAGGATACATGGACACGTGACTATGCAAAGATCCGGAAAAGTTCCCAGATTAGACACAAAATACAATAAAGACTTCTGGAACTAATTTACAGTTACTCTCTTTTATCTAACACACTGGGGGAGGAACTCTAGTGTTTAAATGAAATATTAAATGAAGACCTTGTTTATCTTGGACGATCACAAAAGGTGGCATGCAGCCACAAGGCAGAAAGGAACAAAGTGGAAGAGTTTATTTGACTCAGAGGAAAGGAACTGGTAATATGTCTGCAACTCAAGACATACCTGGATGCCCTATGTAAGTGGACCTTTGTAGAAAATGGCGCCGGCTTTGTCCGAGGTCAAGGGCGCCAGTTAGCCCCTTTGTAGGCCTTATCTGCAGGCTGGCTTGGACATCTGTCCTAGCTCACGGACTGGAGTGGACTGAGATCGTCGTCGGGCACGAAGCTTGGGTGTTGGGGTCAGCTTATCCCCCCTTTCTGCTGGTCATCCTGGGAACAAAGCCTATCGCCAGTGAGAAGTTAAAAGAATAAAAGATCTTAAGAGTAGGCCTAAGAAGTACCTAGCTCGCTACACACTTCCTTTTGGGATACGTCCCTCAGGCTTCCAAGAGTCTTTATTCCCCCTTTCTGCTACAACGAAATTCCAATCTATCGGCCTGCCTCGTTTTTCCCTCCCAAAGTCAGCTGATTGGGAGAAAAATAAATGCTGGGTAGATGAGGGAGGCAATAAATGTAACAGAATCGAGCACTAGGCCTATGGTCGTGCTTGGGTGCTTCTTTATATATATATATATATATATATATATATATATATATATATATATATATATATATATATATATATATATATATATATATATATATATATATATATATATATATATATATTATATATATATAAACATATATATATATATATATATATATATATATATATATGTATGTATATATATATATATATATATATATATATATATATATATATATATATATATATATATATATATATATATATATATATATATATATATATATATATGTATATATATATATATATATATATATATATATATATATATATATATATATATATATATATATATATATATATACATATATATATATATATATATATATATATATATATATATATATATATATATATATATATATATATATATATATATATATATATATATATATATATATATATATATATATATATATATATATATATATATATATATATATATGTATATATATATATATATATATATATATATATATATATATATATATATATATATATATATATATATATATATATATAAATATATGTATATGTATCCCAAAAAACTCATAAATTTCTGTTATACAATAATGCTTGACTGGATAGAATTGATTACTGGTTGCCCGTGGAAATATGAATTTGGGCGATAATCACTAACTTATGATATGCCCACTTACGCAAATTCAGTCTTATATTTCACGGTTGGAATATGATTAGGAGATTTGAGGTAAAAGGCTGAAGTGAAAAAGGTGGAGTTAGGATTGTGGGTAGAGGTAGAGATACAGGTTGAGGTGGAGGAGGGGTGGTTGGTATCTGTCGTCTCAATACTTAACCAGGTGGTGATTTTATGGGTGTTCTGGTTGCTTGCAACCGTCTTTCTAATTTTTTCACATAGCGAATCTGTTTCCCAGGTGCTACGACAGGTCCTGCATTGTAAGCCTTGCTATGCCCGGAACTAGGCCTAGTCACCTGAGAGCACAGGAAGTGAAGGACGAATCCATCAAGAAAGTGACATGGAAAGGAGCAGGGACGGCAGTCATGATGGAATGAACAACTATCTCGAACAATGGAGTATAGAAAAGGAAGCGGATAACAGAGAAGAAGTAAGGACACCATCATCGCCACCAACACCGGGCACCCCTTCAAGCAGCGACAATGATGTATCATCGTCCTCGTCACATACATCTGACGACGAACCTCAGGAGGACATCCCGTCTGAGGCCGATATAGAAGGAATGTATATAGATATCTTCGGTGTGAGGGAAAGAGCCAGCAGGAATACCCGAAGGACAGCAAGCCATCGCAACATTCCGAACAGAATAAGAAGAAGAAGGGAGTATGCTGTTACCCAAAGGAAGTGGAAGAAGAACAGAGGTAAGGTAACAGCAGCTATTCTTGATGGGAAGGACCCCCTAGCAGACCCCTCCCTTCCGCCAGGGACCGAGGAATTCTGGGGGCGATTGTTCGGGAGGGAAAGTCCGGCGAGTTATGGAAACCCACACGAGGGAATTACGATCCTCCCAAAAATATCGATAACGGAGCCAGTATCAATTGAAGAAATAAAATGGACAAAAGGAAAGACCAGGCTGGGATCGGCACCTGGACCAGACGGGGTACGACCAGGTGAATTTAGATCCGCTGATGACCAAAAAATTATGCTGTTGTACAATACAATCTTGAGACACAGCGTAGTTACTAAAATGGCTGCTACGGGACAGACCACCCTCATCCCAAAGAAAGATGACCCAACCGACCCGAGTGACTTTAGCCACCCATCACAAGTCACCTCGGTTCGTCACTCGGGGGCTTCATAAAATACTGGCTAAGCGGCTGGCGGACCGGATCCCGACTTCAGATAGGCAGAAAGGATTTAAGGCTGAAGACGGGGTCGGCGCTAATTTACTGATTCTTGAAGAACTGATCAGCAAAGCCAAGGCCAATTCCACGAGCCTTTATTTAGGATTCGTGGACTTCAAGAAGGCCTTTGACTCGGTTGGCCACAACGCCATATTAAAAGTCCTAAACGAACGACAGCTAGACACGAACTCAATCAAGTATCTAGCTAACTATTATAAGAAAACCCAAACTAAGATCTTAAGTGCGGAGATCCAAGTAAAGCGAGGCGTTATGCAGGGAGATCCTCTCTCCCCCATAATATTTAACATCGCCCTCGAAGCTGCCTTGGACAAGCTACCAGCTGGAATTGGGGCCCAGCTGGAAATGAAAATGATAAAAGTATATAGCCTTCGCCGATGATATCGGTTGTGGTGGCAACCTCAAGAGAAAAGTTGACAGCTGGATTAGAAAAACTCCTAAATGAAGCAGGCAAACTGGGCCTTGAGCCTGGACTGGAAAAGTGTGCCACCCTCGGGATCGTCGGCGATAGGACAAAGAAAACCTGGTACCAGGATGGCCGACCAATCAAGTACCAGGGAACCGAAATTCCAGCAATAAAGCCCGGCGAAGTATACAAGTACTTAGGAATTGAAGAGGGCGCAGACACGAAGACTAACGGGAAAAAGGTTATAGGGAAACTGAGAAACTGCCTGTGCCATCTCCAAAAGGCCCCGCTGAAGCCCCAACAAAAGCTCTGGGCTCTTAAGAAAGTGGCCATACCACGCATGAAGCACATGGCAGTAAACGGACGGCTCAAAAATTACCATCTAAACCACCTTGATGCCGAAATTAGAAAATTTGTAAAGAAGGCCCTACACCTCCCAAAGGATATCCCCAATGCGGCCCTGTATACTTCGCTGGAGGAAGGAGGAATGGGGATATTTAATTTTAAAACACTTGTTCCCGTAGAACTAAGGAACAAGTGGGGCAGACTTAAGTCAGCACAAGACCCAGTGGTGGCTGGACTGGCGAGAGTTAAATATGAGGCAACATCGGAAGAAGCCACACAGAAAAATGTACAGAGGATGTGGCAAGAGAGACTCATCAACTCAGTTGATGGATCGGGTCTGAGTGAGGCAGCCCAGGGACTGAGGCATAATTGGATCGATGCCGGAACATCACTAGTCCCCGGAGGAAGATTCTGTAACTTAATTAAGCTCAGACAAGGAGTCCTGACCACCCCTGCGAGAAGTGCAAGAGGAAGAGATGTGCAAGGACTTTGCGACCTGGGGTGTGCCAGCCAGGGCACGCTGCATCATATTCTACAAAACTGCCCTAAGATGCAGCCGTGGAGAATAATAAGACATAACAACGTCATGAACTGGCTGGCCACCAAGTTAGAAGACCGAGGACACCAGGTAGTAAAGGAGCTGCACATCTCGACCTCCCAAGGCCTTAGAAAACCAGACCTAACAGTCTGGACTAATCAAGCAGCCCATATACTGGATATCCAAATTGTCGGGGATTCAAACGTCGGCTCGCTGGTACATCTCGACGATTTGAAAATTAGGAAATACAATACCCCCGAAATAATAAGCAAAGTGGCGGATTTAACGGGCCACACTCCGACAGTGGGAGCCATCACCATAAACTGGAGGGGGGTGGCCTGCAAAAGAGCAGTAGCGACGCTAAAGAAGTTGGGCCTCAGAACAAAGAAAGATTCTTAATATCATGATCCTGAAGGCCATGGAGGGAGGCCTGTCCATATACTCAAACTATATGGGCATGGCAGGAGGAGGAGATGTGACATGATTGGCGCCCCACAGCAGATTTGGCCAAGCGACGTTCCTCCGGCTCTGTGCCGTTGAGTGGAGATCGTGCCGGGACGGGAGGCAAGTTGGATGTCACCTGGAAGCCTCTCGTGCTCTGTAAATAGTAAAGTTAGCTTAATTTTAGGAAAGCAAATGAGGTTAGCGCTAACCATAGAGTTAGGAAACATCTGGGGTGTAGGTAGGTAGGTTAGGTTAACCAATAAAAAAAAAAAAAAAAAAAAAAAAAAAAAAAAAAAAAAAAAAATAGCAGCAGCAGCAGTTAGAGCCTTTCTCGAAGATGGTGTTTTATGCTCGTTCCTAGAAGCTGAAATCAGAACTACCAACCACACCCAACTTCTCTGTTGAATCTAGGTGCTTTCATGGGTGATTATGTTTAATGTTGTGGAGATTTTCCGTTTACATTCTATTTATACTTGCATGGTTTTATGCATCTTCGCTAAAATAATTGATAATACACTATGATGTTAAATATTTGTTTCCACATTACTCGAAATATACATTGGTAACGTTGGTAATCCTGTGTTGAACGAAAATTTCCAATTGTTTCGCTTCTATAGTTTGAAGCAATTACTATACTTTAAAATAATTACTATTACCGTAATTTTTTTCTTATATTTGTTATTAATATCATAATTTGATATTTGCGCATCATATGTTTGCTTTATTTTGCTTGATATAGCTTTGACTGTAGAAAAAAAAAATTTTCAGCTACGTGTTGTCAATGCCAGTTAGTGAATTTCAAACAAAAACCTCTGAAAGATTCACAGACATCACGACAGACACAGTCAGACACCAACTAAAGAAAATGCCAAACTGGAAAGCCCCAGGTCCCGATGAAGTCCATGGATACTGGCTCAAAAACTTCAAGGCCCTACACCCACGAATAGCAGAACAACTCCAGCATTGTATCTCAAATCACCAAGCACCCAAATGGATGACCACAGGAAGAACATCCTTAGTACAAAAAGACAAGAGTAAGGGAAATATAGCCAGTAACTACAGGCCTATCACCTGCCTACCAATAATGTGGAAGTTACTAACAGGTATCATCAGTGAAAGGCTATACAACTACCTAGAGGAACACACCATCCCCCACCAACAGAAAGGCTGCAGAAGGAAGTGTAGGGGCACAAAAGACCAGCTCCTGATAGACAAAATGGTAATGAAGAACAGTAGGAGAAGGAAAACCAACCTAAGCATGGCATGGATAAGACTATAAGAAAGCCTTCGGACATGATACCACACACATGGCGAATAGAATGCCTGAAAATATATGGGGCAGAGGAAAATACCATCAGCTTCCTCAAAATACAATGCGCAACTGGAATACAATCCTTACAAGCTCTGGAATAAGACTAGCAGAGGTTTAATATCAGGAGAGGGATCTTCCAGGGCGACTCACTGTCCCCACTACTCTTCGTAGTAGCCATGATTCCCATGACAAAAGTACTACAGAAGATGGATGTCGGGTACCAACTCAAGAAAAGAGGGCAACAGAATCAACCATCTGATGTTCATGGACGACATCAAGCTGTATGGTAAGAGCATCAAGGAAATAGATACCCTAATCCAGACTGTAAGGATGTATCTGAGGACATCAGGATGGAGTTTGGAATAGAAAAATGCGCCTTAGTCAACATACAAAAAGGCAAAGTAACGAGAACTGAAGGGATAAAGCGACCAGATGGGAACAACATCAAACACATAGATGAGACAGGATACAAATACCTGGGAATAATGGAAGGAGGAGATATAAACACCAAGAGATGAAGGACACGATCAGGAAAGAATATATGCAGAGACTCAAGGCGATACTCAAGTCAAAAACTCAACGCCGGGAAATATGATAAAAGCCATAAACACATGGGCAGTCCAGTAATCAGATACAGCGCAGAAATAGTGGAATGGACGAAGGCAGAACTCCGCAGCATAGATCAGAAAACCAGGAAACATATGACAATACACAAAGCACTACACCCAAGAGCAAATACGGACAGACTATACATAACACGAAAGGAAGGAGGGAGAGGACTACTAAGTATAGAGGACTGCGTCAACATCGAAAACAGAGCACTGGGGCAATATCTGAAAACCAGTGAAGACGAGTGGCTAAAGAGTGCATGGGAGAAGGACTATAAAAGCAGACGAAGACCCAGAAATATACAGAGACAGGAGAAAGAAAGAAAGAACAGAGGACTGGCACAACAAACCAATGCATGGACCATACAGGAGACAGACTAAAGAACTAGCCAGCGATGACAATTGGCAATGGCTACAGAGGGGAGAGCTAAAGAAGGAAACTGAAGGAATGATAACAGCGGCACAAGATCAGGCCCTAAGAACCAGATATGTTCAAAGTACGATAGACGGAAATAACATCTCTCCATATTGGGGGTTTTTTAGGAAGTGCAATACGAAAAGTGAAACCATAAACAACCACATAGCAAGTGAATGCCCGGCCACTTGCACAGAACCAGTACAAAAAGAGGCATGATTCAGTAGCAAAACAGCCCTCCACTGGAGCCTGTGCAAGAAACATCAGCTACCTTGCAGTAATAAGTGGTACGAGCACCAACCTGAAGGATGATAGAAAACGATCAGGCAAAGATCCTCTGGGACTATGGTATCAGAACGGATAGGGTGATACGTGCAAACAGACCAGACGTGACGTTGATTGACAAGGTCAAGAAGAAAGTATCACTCATTGATGTCGCAATACCATGGGACACCAGAGTTGAAGAGAAAGAGAGGGAAAAATTGGATAAGTATCAAGATCTGAAAATAGAAATAAGAAGGATATGGGATATGCCAGTGGAAATCGTACCCATAATCATAGGAGCACTAGGCACGATCCCAAAATCCCTGAAAAGGAATCTAGAAAAACTAGAGGCTGAAGTAGCTCCAGGACTCATGCAGAAGAGTGTGATCCTAGAAACGGCACACATAGTAAGAAGAGTGATGGACTCCTAAGGAGGCAGGATGCAAACCCGGAACCCCACACTATAAATACCACCCAGTCGAATTGGAGGACTGTGATAGAGCAAAAAAAAAAAAATAATAATAATAATAATAATAATAATAAAAAGGGCAAAGTAACAAGAACTGAAGGGACAAAGCTACCAGATGGGAGCAACATCAAACACATAGATGAGACTGGATACAAATACATGGGAATAATGGAAGGAGGGGATATAAAACACCAAGAGATGAAGGACACGATCAGGAAAGAATATATGCAGAGACTCAAGGCGATACTCAAGTCAAAACTCAATGGAGGAAATATGATAAAAGCCATAAACACATGGG
>NC_087220.1:30189206-30194206 GCF_015104395.2 Macrobrachium nipponense | reverse complement strand
TTTTCCTGGATGTACTTCATATTTCTTCCAAGCAGTTCCCGTTCTTATATTTTACCATTATCTGCAAACAGCTATCAGAGGTATTATATCCAAACTTTATATTTAAGAAAGTAATTAAAAAGAACGATAAAACCAGCTACTTAATGAACAGGATTAAACTAATGTTATCATATGCAGAGTATAAAAAGGCAAACAAAAAAAAAGAACCCACCGGCGAGAAAATCTCTTCATTTCCAACTTCTCAAAGACCAGCAGAGCTACCCTCATCAACGTATACCCAAATAAGAAAAATTTTTCAGAGGGTACTTAGAGCATGTCCTGAATTTTTTTTTTTTTTTTCTTAAAGTCTACGTCGAAAAAACAGGTCGCTACATCCACCAACGTTTATAGGAAAAGAAGTTCTCTTCGATAAGTGCAAAAATCCTCTGCAATTTTCTACCTTGCACAGAACGTCGGACATTGCTTTCATCACGTTCGGGATGTATATTTCCCAAGTCTGGAAGAGTTTAGGGATGGGGCAAATTAGCTCCAATCAGAGTGCGTGGAGCTGATCCATGACGTCACAAGCCACGCCTTTTACCTCCCTCCTCACTCCTATTTCCATTACTGCCGCCAGTCACGATGCCGAATAAATCCTTTCTTCTCAATTTCACAGTTTGCGGCTTGTATAGCATATACATTTTAGTCAGATATATCTAAACGTAATGCAACACTAATTTAACAACAATATATTCTTCAAATGAAATACACCGTGAAATATATTATGCGTTATTGGCTTCTCCCTCTTGATAAATAATATTTTCACATCGAGAATTTCTAAATTATATATATGAAAATGCATGTTTAAAGCCATTTATAAAGAGTTGTGATAACTCATGGGATAAATCAGACCTGTTTGTAGGGGAACATAGAGAGAGGGATTAGGCTTACACTACGGATTTCAATAGACATATGCTATTTCGTAGTAATGCACATTTCTGCACATTGTATAAAAGCAATATAGTGATCATTACTAGGCCATGAACAGGAATCAGACTGATACAGTCCCTACCATTTACAGGGACACAGTATCAGCTTCATTCATTAAATTATTTCAAGAGCTAATGTGCTCTTATGGAAACCTACGTTATTGTTGTTTTGGTGATCTACGTTAGCCTACTGCAACCAAATATAGTTGCGTGACAAACTCATCCTATCAGGAGCTAATCTGAATACGGTTGTTTTTCAAGGAGTACTTGATAAGTTGTAGTAAATAATTGCCTTTATGAGGTGGATTCCATTTTCATAAAACTTCCAGATGTCCTTACCTGATTGGTCCTTGTCATTGTGTACGAATATATAAAAACTTTTTATTGAAAAATTTCTGCTTTTGATTTTTATTTTTCATACATTATGTACAAACATATAAAAAGTTATAATATAATTCAGTATTGAATATTTTTAGCAAGCCCCTACGTGATTTTTGCTTAAAAATAATTGTGTACAAAGAAAACATTGATTATTTAATTTATTTAATATCTTTAGCAAACCTTTCGTACTTGCCATTCATTGTGTGCAATCACAATGAGTATATCATTAGTATGTAATACTTTTAGCAATTATAGGAGTACAGAATACTACCTATTTACGGAGTTACAGTAGACTTTTTACTAAGCTGACTAGAGCAGAATTAATGCATAAATTTATTAGAATTGCGATATGCTTTAAAGTAATTATGGATGACACTTTTTTTCCAACTCTTTTAACAGAAAATTTTATGCAAACATTCAACATGTATTAATTAAAGCCAGGGATAACGGTAGTATATGAGTATACTACTATTTTTTCATACAAGCTCACACTCAATGGCCAAATGTATGCCTTAAATTAAGTGCATAGATTTTTTTTTTTTTTTTTACATATAGATTTCTGGTATTATGCCAAGCACTGGGGCAACTAAGGCCACTCAGCGCTGAAACGAAAATTGATAGTAAAAGGTTTGAAAGGTGTTACAGGAGTTGCACTATGAAGCATTGTTAGGAGAGGGTGGACAATAAGATGGAAGAAAGAGAATATGAACGGAGGTAACAGTAAAATGAATGAAAGTAGTTGCAGGTAGCACCGATGGGACGCTGCAAAGAACCTTAAGTAATGCCTACATTGCACCGAATGAGGTGTACTGACGGCACTATCCCCCTACGGGGTGCATAAATTTGTCATCAAAACTGTATCCTCCACATTTCTTTCAAGCATAAGGCAGTTATTATTTTAGTTCTGTACAAAATACCTTTTTATAGCCTGAAACAACAGGCAGTAACGCCTGAAAAACGTTCCATGCTCCATGCTTTTAAAATCGTCACTTCAAAGTCCAAGATTCTTGATGGGAGTCGAAGTGCCGCGAAGTTCTTGGCCTCCTGGCTGTAATCTGTAGTGCTAATTACAAGTCATATACCATCATTTTTACCATACCATCAATTTTACCATCTTGTGTATTGTTTGATTCATCCCATGTGTTATCACAACTCTTTCTAAATGGCATTAAACACGCATTTTCAAGTATATAATTTAGCAACTCGCGATGAAAATATTATTTATGCACTAAATATCGACTTTGCGAACAGGATTTAAGAGGCACTGTGCACTACTACCATGAGGGAGAAGCCAATAATACTTAATATATTTCAGTGTATCTCATTTGAAGATTATATTGTTTGTTGAATTAGTCTTACATGATATTTAGATATATCTGACTAAAATGTATAGGTCATACAAGACGTAAATTGTGAAATAGGGAAGTTTTTCATCGGCATTGTGACTAACAGTAATGGCTATGAGACCGAGTGTAGCTAAAAGGCATGGCTTGTGACGTCATGGATCAGCTCCACGCGCTTTGATTGGTCCTAATTTTCCCCATCCCTAAACTCTTCCAGACTTGGGAAATATGCGTTCGGGATTCTGGACATGGCATCACCCTTCCTTTTGTTAAAACTCTCCTGGCCGTGCACCAGAAAAACCACGCCAGCTGCAGTTGTTAACGAAACAAACAATGCTAATCTACCCGCAGTCCAGTGGAAAGGGGATTTAGAAGATGAAATCCTCCAGCGATCCTCCTTAAGATTATGACATTCATAGAGAACACATGATAAGAAGCGTAAATACAAAGACCACTATTAACTTTTCTTCTCAGTGACCCTCTCTTGGCCAACTTCCTCTTGTATTTCCAGCATTTTATTCTTTGCAATGGACTCGTTGCACACTTTTTTTGTAAATAAAAGTTGTTTTACTGTAAAATATTGACTTATGTTTACCTGGAGAGATAGATGAAGGATAACATCTGGAATATACTGCAACTTTTGATAGGTGTACTTTTCTAACGGGCTTGATTGTTAAATACTGTAAAGTCACAGGAATTTTCAAATCCACACATATGTACATATATAATATATATATGTGTGTGTATGTGTTAGTGGCTACATCATATTTACAAACAAGCCACAGAAGTGTAATTTTGGTTCGCATAGCAAACTGCGCTGGGTATCTCTCTCTCCATCTCAGTTATGTCTCCGTTGAACTGTGAAGATATTCTCTTAACTTGATATTCATTTCTTACTTCTTTCGTGGGTAGAGGGTAAGTCGTGGAAACACAGAGTATAAAAGAATATAATATATTGTTCCAGATTACATCTTGGTATAGATGCAGAGAAGGTTTCTGAATAGGTGTTTGAACTAAGAGGAGTAGAGGGAGTCTGAGTTACAATATGTTTACAAATCATAGGCGAGCAAACCTAATCAAAGATACAGGCATATGAACGAACATACTTATTGAGATTACGACACGTAAGCCTTCTCTTTCTCGTGAGAGCCAAAGTTTTTCCCAAGGAAGTGTTTGTTGATGTTTTATATACATTTTGCTGATGTAAGGTTCTCACACTCTAGCATCCTGGACTGGTTTAGGGCAGTCTTCCCTGCATGGCCTCCTTAGCCCCTGATCTCATTTATGTTACATACATTATTTCTAAAGAATGTTCTCACATTCTATTTTATCATGTAATCCCTTACATATGTATATATATATACACGATAAAATCTGGAATATAATCCAGTTTTTGGACAGGGTATTTTTTAATGCATGTTTCACGATTCACAAGAGTTTTTCATACACACACAGTGTATATCAAAAATAGGTTTTAAAAAAAAAAGGTTTTTTAAAAAAAAGTTATCATTGCTACAAGAAATAAGTCAAATACCGAATTATTCAGATATGATGATATCATATCAGAAAGGCAATATCGCTATGGGGAATTCAGTTAGCAAGTCAAAGACCGTATATTTAGAATAAAGTTAATTTGAATATGGATGGCTAACTCACCAGAGGCTAAGCTCCAAATAAAATCCACACAGTATGATTCCTAAATTGAACATTCCAGTCTAAGGATTATATAAAGAGATATTTGCTAAAATATTGCGATATAAGAAGAATTGCTACTCATATAACAATAAATATAGAAAAAAAAAATTGTAATTGATACGTTAAAGGAAACCCTCATTATTTCTTATTAAGTTGAACTTCCTATTCCAACCATAATTGGCTATATCAGAAACTAAAATTATTATCATAATAGACTGCTCAACAATTAAGGCGATCTTTCCCAAAGCCTTTAAACCAAGGCTTAGTATATCTGATTGGGATGAGTCAGAACCACATGGCTGCCTACACATGCTCTAACTGTACTTACAAAACGATAGAGGAAACTGATTATCCCGACGCCTTAACAGGTGACAGGCCTCTTTTTTTTCAATGCAACATGCACTCATGGTATGGAAATAAGTATAAGGTTCTAAGGGAAATAACAGAATCATTAAAACACTGACACGCACACAAACATAAGCCTTAAAAATAATACTGATGGTGATGATCATGATGATGGTAGATGATGATGATGATGGTAAAGCTACAAAATTCTGTTATTGACCTTCCGTTACCAAGAGAATGCTACTTGTCAATAATATTATCAACCACA
>NC_087220.1:30181706-30184206 GCF_015104395.2 Macrobrachium nipponense | reverse complement strand
AGGACCTCAGAAAGAAAGTGTCGAGGCTTGTGACTAGGGCCAACAATCAGCAAGATGTCGTAAAATTCCCTAAGGTAAAAGGAGACTATGGGCCCGGTTACTGCTACGGAACAGTGAAAACACACAAGGCAGGCAACCCCCTAAGGCCCATCATCTCTCAGATGACATCCCCAACCTATAGGATAGCGAAGGTCCTGAATGATTTGCTGATACCTTACATACCCGGTGCATATTCACTGAAATCATCGGTGGAGTTTATTGATCTCCTACAGGAAAAAGGA
Source organism: Macrobrachium nipponense (assembly GCF_015104395.2). Classification (NCBI taxonomy): domain Eukaryota; kingdom Metazoa; phylum Arthropoda; class Malacostraca; order Decapoda; family Palaemonidae; genus Macrobrachium; species Macrobrachium nipponense. The sequence goes on along the minus strand of NC_087220.1, from coordinate 30,183,925 downwards.
CCAGAAGACGACATTGCCTCACTCGATGTTGAGAGTTTGTTTACGAATGTTCCCGTCGAAGAAACGATCGACATCATTCTTGAGCGTGTATACAGGTCCGAGAGGAACCCGCTGCCCATTTCCGAAGATGTCCTCCGAGATATGCTGAAAGCTAGTACTACAGAAGCCCCTTTCCTCTCTCATCAGGGTGAATTATTTCGACAAGTAGACGGAGTCGCCATGGTATCCCCACTAGGGGTCCACTTTGCAAATATGTACATGGCCACCGTCGAAGAAAGGACCTTTAGAGAACATAAAAAACCTAGGATTTATGGGCGGTACATCGACGATATATTCGTCACAATAAAAGAACCTGACGATGCCAGAAAACTAGCAGATGCTCTGAAAAGAAACTCAGTGCTCAACTTCACCACAGAGCAAAGCCAGCAGAAGACTTTGCCATTTTTTGATGTCCTGGTAAAACAACAAGAAGGACAGTTTAAGACGACCGTTTATACGAAAGCAACAAACGCTGGCCGTTGTTTGAACGCACGCGGGGAATGGCCCGACGCATACAAAAAAGTCTGTCGTGAGTGCGTATGTCAACAGAGCCTTCACACGCTGCTCATCATGGAGAGACACATAACGAACTCGATCGAATTCGCCAACTGCTGACAAACAACGGCTATGCAGATCAAATTATCGAAGCAGCAATAATAAAGAAAATGGACGAATTTTACCAACCCAACACGATGACGAAAAACGAGGAGAACTTGATTATTTACCATCGTGTACATTATGGGTCTGCATACAAGGAAGATTGCTGCACACTACGCGGGATAATAAACAGAGGCGTAACCCCAAAAGCCCCTTACCATAAAATAAGCCTCAGGATATATAGTAAGCCCAACCTTGTAGCAGCCTTAAAATGAAGAACAGCACCGCTCCGGGGGGACCGAAGGAGATGTGCCATGGCCACCGGCTCTCGCTCGGTGGCCACGGATGTGCACGAATGTAGTTTACAAATTTACTTGTCCATAGGAGGTGTGTAAACCTCACAGCCAAAACTACATCGGGCACACTACAACGACCCTTCGGAGACGTCTGCTGGCTCATAGAAATCAAGGGGCCATCCATCAACATTACATAGATGTTCACGACAGGAAGCCATCTCTACAAGAGCTCATAGTAGGCACAGAGAAGACAACTACGGTCGCCTCTTAATAACGGAAGCGGTGAGCATCGCTATTCAGAAGCCGACCTTGAACGTCCATCAAGAATCGGACCATATACTCCCCTCCAGCAGGAGAAGGATACGCAAGACAACAGGGACCAAACAGCGCGCCCCAATCCACCGAGAACATTGCGCCCCTTGGAAGATATGAGAAGACCCAGCGTAGCGAAAGTCAAGTAACATCCTTGCTCAGGTCGCTGAGACCCCGCCCAACACGAATCAGCAGCCGTTAACCAACGTAGACCATTTGGACACACACACACGCTCACTCACTCAAATTTAAATCATACACATTTATGTATAAACAGAAATTATATCTTGTACCTTTATGCATGCTATAAAATATATACATATATTTTTATTACTGTATTTAGATTTCTATATTCATTTTCATTCCTATGTGTAATTTTGTAATTTTTATCTAAAACCAACATGTAACATATTAAATTTTAAACATACATTTAAGGAAACTCTAGCACATGGCATTGTATTTTGAATATCTATTTAACCACTGTTTAAACTTTCACTTTTATTGTCACAGTACATATGTCCTTATGTTCTTTGTATCCCAAAACAACGCCTTAAGCTGTTAATACTAGACTAACCAGTACCCATACCTCAAGGTCATACCTCCCACACGATGAAATAAATAGGCCGAAAGGTCAGATTGTAAGTCAGTAGTTGCTTGATAATGCCAAAGGCGAAACAGCTGTCGCGACAAAATTAATAAATGGAAGAAGGAAGTCTGCGTATTTTTCACCAGAAATAGACGAACGAGAATCGGAAAAAACTTCGTCGGTATGAAGATACCTGCAAGAAACTTATTGATGCCACTAAAGCAATTGCTTTTAACGAAAATTGTATTAGAGAAAAACTATGCCCTAAAAAAAAAAAAAAAAAAAAAAAAAAAAAACATATATATATATATATATATATATATATATATATATATATATATCATATATATATATATATGGCACTGACTAAGAAAACCTTGAATGACAGT
>NC_087220.1:30172231-30177231 GCF_015104395.2 Macrobrachium nipponense | reverse complement strand
GTAAAATAAGAGATTTCACTCTTCAGATACAAAATTTGTTTATCTACTCCCCACATTATATACATTGTGAGGTCAGCGGCACTATTTGAGTCATTTCTGTTATGTAGATAAGAAAAAATCCTTTATCTTCATCTCTTTTCATGATAGTTACCGGAATCAGATTGTAACAAAATATGTACATTTTACATCACACTGATAATGTAGTATGTGGTTGATATTATTGACAAGTAGCATTCTCTTGGTAAACGGAAGGTACTAAACAGAATTTTGTAGCTTTACCATCATCATCATCCTCTACCATCATCATGATCATCACCATCAGTATTATTTTAAGGCTTATGTTTGTGTGCGTGTCAGTGGTTTGAATGATTCTGTTATTTCCCTTAGAACCTTATACTTATTTCCATACCATGAGTGCATGTTGCATTGACCAAAGAGGCCTGTCACCTGTTAAGCGTCGGGATAATCAGTTTCCTCTATCGTTTTGTAAGTACAGTTAGAGCAGTGTGTAGGCAGCCACTGTGGTTCTGACTCATCCCAATCAGATATACTAAGCCTTGGTTTAAAGGCTTGGGGAAAGATCGCCTTAATTGTTGAGCAGTCTATTATGATATTAATTTTAGTTTCTGATATAGTCAATTATGCTTGGAATAGGAAGTTCAACTTAATAAGAAATAATGAGGGTTTCCTTTAACGTATTAATTACAATTTTCTTCTTTTTTCTATATTTATTGTTATATGAGTAGCAATTCTTCTTATATCGTAAAATTTTAACAAATATCTCTTTATATAATCATTAGACTGGAATGTTCACAATTTAGGAATCATACTGTGTGGATTTTCTTTGGAGCTTAGCCTCTGGTGTGAAGCCATCCATATTCAAATTAACTTTATTCTAATATACCAGTCTTTGACTTGCTAACTGAATTCCCCATAGCGATATTCCTTTGATATGATATTCATCATATCTGAATAATTCGGTATTTGACTTATTTCTTGTAGCAATAACGTTTTTTTAAAACCTATTTCGATATACACATCTGTGTGTATGAAAACTCTTGTGAATCGTGAAACATGCATTAAAAAATACACCTGTCCAAAACTGGATTATATTCCAGATTTTATCGTGTATATATATACATATGTAAGGGATTACATGATAAAGTAGAATGTGAGAACATTCTTCAGAAATAATGTATGTAACATAAATGAGATCAGGGGCCAAGGAGGCCATGCAGGGAAGACTGCCCTAAACCAGTCCAGGATGCTAGAGTGTGAGAACCTTACATCAGCAAAATGTATATAGAACATCAACAAACACTTCCTAAGGAACCACTTTGGCTCTCACGAGAAAGAGAAGGCTTACTTGTCGTAACCTCAATAAGTATGTTCGTTCATATGCCTGTATCTTTGATTAGGTTTGCTCGCCTATGATTTGTAAACGTATTGTAACTCAGACTCCCTCTACTCCTCTTAGTTCAAACACCTATTCAGAAACCTTCTCTGCATCTATACCAAGATGTAATCTGGAACAATATATTATATTCTTTATACTCTGTGTTTCCATGACTTACCCTCTACCCACGAAAGAAGTAAGAAATGAATATCAAGTTAAGAGAATATCTTCACAGTTCAACGGAGACATAACTGAGATGGAGAGAGAGATACCCAGCGCAGTTTGCTATGGGAACCAAAATTACAACTCTGTGGCTCGTTTGTAAATATGATGTAGCCACTAACACATACACATATATATATATATAGTATATATGTGCGTGTGTGTGTATTTGAAAATTCCTGTGACTTTACAGTATTTAACAAGTAAGGCCGTTAGAAAAGTACACCTATCAAAAGCTGCAGTATATTCCAAATGTTATCCTTCATCTATCTCTCCAGGTAAACTTAAGTCAATATTTTCAGTAAAACAACTTTTATTTTAAAAAAAAAAGTGTGCAAAGAGTCCATTGCAAAGAATAAAATGCTGGAAATACAAGAGGAAGTTGGCCAAGAGAGGGTCACTGAGAAGGAAAAGTTAATAGTGGTCTTTGTATTTACGCTTCTTATCATGTGTTCTCTTTGAATGTCATAATCTTAAAGAGGATCGCTGGAGGATTTCATCTTCTAAATCCCCTTTCCACTGGACTGCGGGTAGATTAGCATTGTTTGTTTCGTTAACAATTGCAGCTGGCGTGGTTTTTCTAGTGCACGGCCAGGAGAGTTTTAACAAAAGGAAGGGTGATGCAATGTCCAGAATCCGGAACGCATATTTCCCAAGTCTGGAAGAGTTTAGGGATGGGGAAAATTAGGACCAATCAAAGCGCGTGGAGCTGATCCATGACGTCACAAGCCACGCCTTTTAGCTACGCTCGGTCTCATAGCCATTACTGCTAGTCACAATGCCAAAGACAAATTTCCCTATTTCACAATTTACGGCTTGTATGACCTTTACATTTTATTCAAATATATCTAAATATCATGTAAGACTAATTCAACAAACAATATATTCTTCAAATGAGATGCACTTAAATATATTAAGTGTTATTGGCTTCTCCCTCATGGTAGTAGTGCACAGTGCCTCTTAATTCCTGTTCGCAAAGTCGATATTTAGTGCATAAATAATATTTTCATCGCGAGTTGCTAAATTATATACTTGAAAATGCGTGTTCAATGCCATTTAGAAAGAGTTGCGATAACACATGGGATGAATCAAACTATATACAAGATGGTAAAATTGATGGTATGGTAAAAATGATGGTATATGACCTGTAATTAGCACTACAGACTACAGCCAGGAGGCCAAGAACTTCGCAGCACTTCGACTCCCATCAAGAATCTTGGACTTTGAAAGTGACGATTTTAAAAGCATGGAGCATGGAACGTTTTTCAGGCGTAACTGCCTGTTGTTTTAGGCTATAAAAAGGTATTTTGTACAGAACTAAAATAATAACTGCCTTAAGCTTGAAAGAAATGTGGATACAGATTTGATGACAAATTTATGCACCCCGTAGGGGGATAGTGCCGTCAGTACACCTCATTCGGTGCAATGTAGGCATTACTTAAGGTTCTTTGCAGCGTCCCATCGGCGCCTAGCTGCAACTAATTTCATTCATTTTACTGTTACCTCCGTTCATATTCACTTTCTTCCATCTTATTGTCCACCCTCTCCTAACAATTTCCTCCTGTAACAACTTTCAAACCTTTTACTATCAATTTCCGTTTCAGCGCTGAGTAGCCTTAGTTGCCCCAGTGCTTGGCATAGTACCAGAAATCTATATGTAAAAAAAAGAAAATCTATGCACTTAATTTAAGGCATACATTTGGCCATTGAGTGTGAGCTTGTATGAAAAAATAGTAGTATACTCATATACTACCGTTATCCCTGGCTTTAATTAATACATGTTGAATGTTTGCATAAAATTTTCTGTTAAAAGAGTTGGAAAAAAAAGTGTCATCCATAATTTCTTTAAAGCATATCGCAATTCTAATAAATTTATGCATCAATTCTGCTCTAGTTCAGCTTAGTAAAAAGTCTACTGTAACTCCGTAAATAGGTAGTATTCTGTACTCCTATAATTGCTAAAAGTATTACATACTAATGATATACTTATTTTGATTGCACACAATAAATGACCAGTACGAAAGGTTTGCTAAAGATATTAAATAAATTAAATAATCAATGTTTTCTTTGTACACAATTATTTTTAAGCAAAAATCACGTAGGGGCTTGCTAAAAATATTCAATACTGAATTATATTATCACTTTTTATTTGTTTGTACATAATGTATGAAAAATAAAAATCAAAAGCAGAAATTTTTAATAAAAACTTTTTATATATTCGTACACAATGACAAGGACCAATCAGGTAAGGACATCTGGAAGTCTTATGAAAATGGAATCCACCTCAAAAAGGCAATTATTTACTACAACTTATCAAGTACTCCTTGAAAAACAACCGTATTCAGATTAGCTACTGACAGGATGAGCTTGTCAAGCAACTAAATATATTTGGTTGCAGTAGGCTAACGTAGATCACCAAAACAACAATAACGTAGGTTTCCATAAGAGCACATTAGCTCTTGAAATAATTTAATGAATGAAGCTGATACTGTGTCCCTGTAAATGGTAGGGACTACATCAGTCCGATTCCTGTTCATGGCCTAGTAATGATCAGTATATTGCTTTTATACAATGTGCAGTAATGTGCATTACTACGAAATAGCATATGTCTATTGAAATCCGTAGTGTAAGACTACTCCCTCTCTCTATCTTCCCCTACAAATAGGTCTGATGCCATCATTTTTACCATCTTGTATATTGTTTGATTCATCCCATGAGTTATCGCAACTCTTTATAAATGGCTTTAAACATGCATTTTCATATATATAATTTAGAAATTCTCGATGGGAAAATATTATTTATCAAGAGGGAGAAGCCAATAACGCATAATATGTTTCACGGTGTATCTCATTTGAAGAATATATTGTTAAATTAGTGTTGCATTACGTTTAGATATATCTGACTAAAATGTATATGCTATACAAGCCGCAAACTGTGAAATTGAGAAGAAAGTATTTATTTGGCATCGTGACTGGAGGCAGTAATGGAAATAGGAGTGAGGAGGTAGGTAAAAGGCATGGCTTGTGACGTCATGGATCAGCTCCACGCTCTCTGATTGGACCTAATTTGTCCCATCCCTAAACTCTTCCAGACTTGGGAAATATGCATCCCGAACGTGATGAAAGCAATGTCCGACGTTCTGTGCAAGGTAGAAAATTGCAGAGGATTTTTGCACTTATAAAAGGGATCTTCTTTTCATATAAACGTTAGTGGATGTAGCGACCTGTTTTTCCGACGTAGACTAAAAAAAAAAAAAAAAAAAAAAATCAGGACATGCTCTAAGTGCCCGCTGAAAAATTCTTCTCATTTGGGTATAGGTTGATGAGGGAAGCTCTGCTGGTCTTTCAGAAGTTCGAAATGAAGAGATTTTCTCGCCGGTGGT
>NC_087220.1:30147231-30159731 GCF_015104395.2 Macrobrachium nipponense | reverse complement strand
TATTTCGTTCTTATAACTATGAATGTATAAACGTATATGAATTTGTTTGCTCCATATTTACGAGTGTACTAACTGTAAAAAAAAAACAAAAAAAACAAAAAAATAGATGCGCAATTTCTTTATTGAGGTAAAGGAAACATGTATACATGCAGTTCATCTTAAGACCGTGGACAATATTCTTGGAATAATAGTTTGTAGGACTTACATTCTTGAGTGTCTTTTAGCTTTCTGTAAAATAAAACTGATGAGATGGCTCTTTCTGTCGGTCCGCATTTTTCCTGTCCTGCCTAAGATCTTTTAAACTGCTGAGGCTAGAGGGCTGCAAATTGGTACGTTGATTATCCACCCACCAATCAACAAATATACCAGATTGCTGACATTTTCTTACAGCATTATACACTGTACAGAGACATAGAATCAGCCGAAGAAACTTCGCATTTTTCGCTTGTTTATATTTTGCTGATGATTTGGTGTATACAGTTTGCTGATTTTTTTTTTTTTTTTTTTTTTTTACCGATTTCATAGATTCCAGTTTTCAAGTTGCAAGAAAACGATCTTGCCATACTATGACCTGTCTTTCTGTCTCTCCTTCCATAAATTTCATGGATAACGAAAGAGAGGACGAATTAATCATACTCTCACTGACCTGGCGTTTTAGGCCATCAAAAATAAAAACTAGTCTCTCCTAGGAGAAAAACTGTATTCGTGCGTTTTTGCAAAGAAAAATGTTTTTTACTCTTATTTTTGTTTTTATCGCGCCAGCGGAATCATAGCGGCTTTTGCCTTTGTTGGAAAAAAAAAAAAACTTGGAATTATGTTTTTTTTTAAGTTTCAAGAACTCTTTTTATCTATTATTTCTGGGTACATACCGAAGTACAACACCCATCAGTTCATAAGTGCAACTTTTTAGTTTGAGGAAAATGTTTGCGTTTTGTTTGACATTTGATTTTTTCGTTATTATTTCGGCGTGAAATGTTCTTCTTTTGTGGATTTTTCGTTTTACCGTTAGAAAGTTATTATTTCCGGTTCACAATATCGGTTTTTAAATTTTTTGATTAGGCAAACTTCGCAATCGTTTACCAGACATTCTTGGTTTTTAAGTAGAAATTCTTTCTTCACACCTTCTAGTATGTTTTAACCAAAATAACAGTTTTTATTGTTTAGAGCGTTGTTTTTACATATTCATTATGCTGAAAATGTTTGAAACTTTCCTTATGATGTGCTGCATTTCCTAAAATGGCTAATAGCATTAACCACGGAGATTCAAAATGCTTGTGTTTTAGAGCGGTAAAAGCTGTTCCCAACATCTAACTTTAGTTCCCTGTTTTTAAAGTATAAAATCCCAGATTATCCGCACTGCATCGTGATTACTCTCTCTCTCTCTCTCTCTCTCTCTCTCTCTCTCTCTCTCTCTCTCTCTTTGTGCATATATATATATATATATATATATATATATATATATATATATATATATATATATATATATATTATATATATATATATATTATTCACGGTGATTGTTTTTGTGCTATGCCTCATCAGTTTTCATTTACAAAAAACAGGCTCTTTGCCTTATTTATGTATCTGGTTCGTGTGGTCTTTGTTAAATATTATTATTATGCATTATCATGTCATGGTTCGGATATCTTTCATTCCTTCACTTATCAAATTATTGTATTCAGTCACTAATATTATTCTATAATAATAATAAAATGGACTGATTAAGCAACGTTGTGGCTGGTCAGTTGTTGGATGGGCGACCGCTCTCTTCGGCGTTGATTCCTTGGGAAAGGATCTTTACCACAAATTCCTCAGTCTACTCAGCCAATTGAGAGGAGAAGACAACCACCAAGAAATTCCTGAAGCCGACTCAAGTAAGAGACTCAGGGAAAACATATGGAACAATCCGGTATCACACAACTTATGTGCAACATTGCTCCAGGAAGTCAAGGCAGAAGAAACGTAGAGATTAAAACAAAGACTCACTGAGATCACGATAGACACAATCAGACACCAACTAGAAAATGCCCACCTGGAAACCCCCAGGTCCCGAAGAAGTCCATGGATACTGGCTCAAAAACTTCAAGGCCCTACACCAACAAATAGCAGACCAACTCCAACAGTGTATCACAAACCACCATGCCCTCGAATGGATGACCACAGGGAGAACATCCTTAGTACAGAAAGACAAGAGCAAGGGAAATGTAGCTAGTAACCACAGGCCTATCACGTGGAAGTTACTATCAGGTATCATCAGTGAATGGATATACAACTACCTAGATACAAACACCATCCCCCACCAACAGAAAGGCTTTAGAGGGAAGATAAGAGGCACAAAAGACCAGCTCCTTATAGACAAAATCGTAATGAAGAACAGTAGGAGAAGGAAAACCAACCTAAGCATAGCATGGATTGACTATAATAAAGCCTTCGACATGATACCACATACAGGCTAATGGAATGTCTGAAAATATATGGGGCAGAGGAAAACACCATCAGCTTCCTAAAAGATACATTGTGCAACTGGAATACAATACTTACAAGCTCTGGAATAAGACTAGGAGAGGTTAATATCAGGAGAGGGATCTTCCAGGGTGACTCACTGTTCCAACTACTCTTCGTAGTAGCCATGATTCCCATTATAAACGTACTGGAGAAGATGGATGCTTGGTGCAAACTCAAGAAAAGAGGCAACCATCTGATGTTCATGGATGACATCAAGCTGTATGGTAAGAGCATCAAGGTAATAGATATCCTAATCCAGACTGTAAAGATTGTATCTGAGAACATCAAGATGGAGTTTGGAATAGAAATATGTGCCTTGGTCAACATACAAAAGGGCAAAGTAACAAGGACTGAAGGGATAAAGCATACCAGATGGGAACAACATCAAACACAGATGAGACAAGATACAAATACTTGGGAATAATGGAAGGAGAGGATATAAAACACTAAGAGATGAAGAACATGGTCAGGAAAGAATATATGCAGAGACTTAAGGTGGTACTCAAGCATAAACTCATCGCCAGAAATATGATAAAAGCCATAAACCAGTAATCAGATACAGCGTAGGAATAGTGGAATGGACGAAGGCAGAACTCTGTGGTATAGACCAGAAAACTAGGAAACGTATAACAATACACAAAGCACTACACCCAAGAGCAAATATGGAGATACTAAACATAACACGAAAGGAAAGAGGGAGAGGACTACTAATCATAGTGGACTACATAAACATAAGAACAAAGCACTGAGGCAATATCTGAAAACCAGTGGAGACAAATGGCTCAAGAGTGCATGGGAAGAAGGACTGATAAAAGTAGATGAAGACCCAGAAATATATAGAGACAGGATAATGACAAACAGAACACAGGAATGGCACAACAAACTAACGTATGGACAATACATGAGACAGACTAAAGAACTGGCCAGCAATGAAACATGGCAATGACTAGAGAGGAGAGAGCTCAAGAAGGAAACAGAGGGAATGATGAGTCAATTGTCTTAATCCCCTTCACCGTTGCCTTAAGGAAGATATTGTCTATATAGTCAGAGTCCCAGGCTCCATTGGAAAGGTTGATCGTATTATCTTGTTTTATCAGTGAAGATTCTACCATCTGACATTTGTAGCGACAGCTACGTTTATATGAACTTTGGAATACACACACACACAGACACACACACACACACACACACATATATATATTGTGACGTTTATAGATCTCTTCGTCTACCCAGTAATTAATTAATTAGTTTGATTCGGCAAACGGTAGCCATTTCCTTCAAATATCAGCTGATTTTTAGTAAACGCGGGAAACCAAAACCTGCCAGCCAGAGATAGGGGGTTCCTAAGTTGGGGGAAAATAGACTCTTGTCAGCTTTAGGGACGTATCCAAAAGGGAAGGATGTAGGCAGACTGGTACTTCTTAGGCCTATATCTTAAGCTCTTTTTCCTGTGAACCCTCTGCTGGCTGTACGTTCTGTTTCCAGGATTTGCCCTGCTCGTGGGGGGTTAAGCTGACTCCCAACACCCAGGCAAAACACCTGCGATCTGCCCAGTCGTCTCCAGACGTTGACCTCGGACGGATGTCCGACCACCTGCCTTCCATTTAGGCCTATCCATGGCGTTAGTGGCGCGCCAAGACACCAAGACCTAAGACAGAGCTGGGCGCCACATTTTCTACAAAGATCCACTGAACACGACATCCAGGTACGTCTTGTGAAACAGCATATTGCCAGTCCCTTACATCCTATTATCTATTTGATCCCCATTTTCCCAATTCAATTTCAAAACCAAAAAGAACTCATCCCTTTGTTCCCTCTCACTGCCTCATGGCCGCATGTTTCCCTTGTGTGATTGTCCCAGACAAATGAAGTCATTGCATACCTCAGTGAAACATTAAAGTTCCTTTTCCCCAGTGTTAGAGAACGAAATAATAGTAACTGATAAAAAGAAATCCTTTTTCTTTTATCTTGTGTAATCTGGGATCCTTTTCCAGATTCCCTGAGTCACGTGCGAAGTCTGTCTGCCCACAAGTGTTGCATTCCCGCAAGATTATGAAACCAGCTTTTATAAATTCCATTTTGAGCCATCTATTATCTATTTGTGAGAGATTATAAGGTCATGTGGGGACCAATAGCATTTACTTTTCTCCAGGCCAGTACGAGCCTTTTGTAAATAAATAGCTGTAAAGAATTTAGCTGAGTTTCTGGCGACCTGTTCCTCTAGAGTAAATATTCACTATAAATCAGTTTTACGGTAAGTTCAAGTAATTTCACCTTGTTCTCCCTCAATTATTTCTGTTTACGTATCGAGCCTCTCTCAAGGCCGGGCTCATACGTAAAAGTGGCGACTCTTGCCAGTATCCTGGCTTGTAAATCGAGTAAAAGTGATGACTGCTTGCCAGCATCGAATCTGGGCTTGCTTAAAAAAAGCTTGTAAATCGCGTTATCCCTTGTAAAACGAATGTAAATGTTTTTCAAAGCGCAAAATCAAAGCACACTTGCAGAGGAAGACACACAGTGACTCACTGTAAGGTATACCATTCATAATATGATTATTTTATAACCAATGTTAGCTTAAGGTACGTTTAAGTATTTTTATTTACGAAGTGTTTAAAAGAGTGTTAAGTGAGAAATATTATTATATTATAACTGCGAAGCGCCGAGCGAATTCTGTTATTTTGTAAATGCATTGTTCTCGTCTGACGAGACAGAACACGTGTGTATAGATGCCAGAAGGTACCAGATCAAACAAGGAAGTGCTTTGCCAGGGTTTATTGTTGTGTAGAAGTGTACAATTCTTTTGTCTGTGATATGTTAGGGAATTCATTTTAACGTAGGTTTCATTCCAAGTGTTGGTAACCGCTTAGCTCTCAGCTTAATTAAGCTGAGCGTACACACTCTCCCAGGTAAGCTTCCCGCCTGCGCTGTCTCAACCAACCTTCGTTTCTCACAAAGCGGCAGCCATGTTTTATCCCTTTAAGCATTATCTCAACGATTTAAGCAAAGTAACGTAAGTCTTGAAAGTTTAACGTAAATAATATTAATCTTGGTACTAGTATCTATCGTTCTGCCAGAGAAATTAACGTAATTCGCCTTGAATAAGAAACTAGAATTTCGTATTGTAAATCGCTTTCGCATTTACAGAGATTCAGCTGATTCGCCATCACTGCTAGCACACTGCTCTGCTAGCCCGCGCTGCCCAACCCGCTCACACGTTTCACCTAGCATCGTTCACTCGCTCGTGGAGCGAAAGTTTCATTTCTCTTCGTACTGAACGTAACCTTTTTTCCATTTACAAATGTTTGCTAACATTTCATTTTAAAATCCTTACCGTCATTTCGCTTGTCACAGGGACCTAGTATCCTTACGTAAAGTTAACGTAAATCTTCAAAGAGTAAATTACCAGAATTGTTAACGTAAAACGCGTCTTTGTGAAATTCATATTGAAACGCAAATCATTTCAAATAAGCGCAAGCCGCTACCATTAACGTAAACATCGTTCACCGCGAGCGCGTTATCATTTTCATAAAACGTTATCCAAAGCAATTCTTTCATTACACGTTAACGTAAGTAGATTATTTAACGCAAGTGCGTCATATTAAACTAACATTATTAATTTAATTCAATATAAGGGAGTTCATTCATATATCATTTTCACCCTCTCCGAGAGAGGAGAGAGAGAGAGAGAGAGAGAGAGAGAGAGAGAACCAGAACCCATTATTCACAAAGCCAAGAGTACTACGTCCATTACTTATAGCATGCAGAATTAACATTATTTTAGTCTCTTGTGTCTTTCATTTACACTGAGCGTGATACGTACGTGCCTGTGTCCATTGCAGTTTGCAAGCATTTATTTATTTCATTTACCGAGTACTTCAGCGAGGGACTGAGCATTTCTAAAAATTACCATTACCTGTCGTTGCTCGAGTGGTCTTTTCATTTTCTTTTATCACAAAAAACTTGCGTATACCGCAAGCACAAACCGCACAGTGTGCCACCTCAACCTTCGTTACTTCCAGACAAGGAAGTCGTTACCAGTTTAGGACTGGCCACCACCAGTGCACGTCAGGTCTTACCATTTTACAGTGCCACTAATTCGTGACACTGTCCATCGACTGGCTGCTGAAGTATTCCCACCTTTTACCTTCTCTCCTCCACCATTACACTCTGCCACGAACAGAGTACCATTTCTCTTCAGTATATTTAAGTATACTGCATGTAGTGTCCGGGACACACCAGCACGATACCAGTGCTCCAAAAGGAACGCCTCCTCATAAGTGCCATTGCACCTGTACAGGCCGTACAGGTAGCCATTCAACCTGCATGTCCGTCCTTACGGAACGCCCTATTCTTTAGTGTGTCCATGTACGAGGATCAGTGATCTTTCAGACCACTCCAAGGGAACGCCTCCCCAAAGTGCCGCAATACCAGCCCTAAGTGCTGTCAAACCTGCGTGTCCGTCCTTACGGAACGCCAAAGAAATTAGTGTGTCCATGTACAAGGGTCAGTGATCCTTCGGAACACTCAACAAGGGAACGCCTCCCAAAGTGCCACAATACCAGCCCTAAGTGCTGTCAAACCTGCGTGTCCGTCCTTACAGAACGCCAAAGAAATTAGTGTGTCCATGTACAAGGGTCAGTGATCCTTCGGAACACTCAACAAGGGAACGCCTCCCAAAGTGCCGCAATACCAGCCCTAAGTGCTGTCAAACCTGCGTGTCCGTCCTTACGGAACGCCCAATCCATTAGTGAATCCGCTATCCCGGATCTCCGAATCAAGGGAACGCCTCCCGAAGTGTCGCAATACCAGCACTACTAGTGCTGTCTCAAAAAGGAACGCCTCCTGAGAGTGCCGTGCATCTGTATTGGACCTACAGGTAGCCCATTCCAGCATCTCCCAAGTTGGGAACGCCCTTAAGTGTGACATACGCCGCACACTCTATTTGATTGTCTCACCTCATCAGAAGGTGCCATTCCAGAAGTGCCACGAACTTACGGGACACTTCCCAAGTGCCACAGAGCACCCAGTCTTTTAAGACTTTTCTACCACGCCGCAGAACACATTTCCAAGTGAGTGCCACTGTACACAGTAGGCACTCCCCTTCCATCCAGTACTATTCCTGGCCACCATTATTTTCATTTTCATCAGAGCCTCTACTGCAGCCTAAGGGAAAGGTCTTCCCCTGCTTCCCGCGACTTCTTTGCCATAGAGCTAGAGAAGCTCGGAGCCCTCATAACTCTGGGCAAGGAGGCCGGTTACACTGGACCAGTGGATAAAGGCGCAGCAGGATGCCGCATGCCTACAAGAAAGGGAAGAAAGAGAAAACAAGAGAAAAGCCAGAAAAGCAGAAAGGAAGGCACGTGAAGAAGAGAGAAAGCATGAGCTAGCTCTCAAGGAACTCGAAATCAAGCGGGAGAAGGCCTGTAAGGAGAGTATCTTAGCTCCAGCCACTCTACCAGCTTCCAGCCCTGCACCCACTGTATCTCTTAAAGAGTCCTGCCGTCTCCGGTCAGCCTGACATCCTTTCTATTCGTGAGCCTGGTCCTGATCCAGTGCCCGAGATAGAAATCCCTGCCGCATCCTGCCAGCCTTTTACCATTTTACCGCCTACCTCCTCCCTTTTGGAAGAGGTAAGCCCACCAGTTAACCCCGGACTTGTTTCCGAGGGTTATTCAATGGAGGTTTCCTTGACCTCCCTACCTCAAATCACTGCCAGAGAGGACTCTTCACCTGTGCCGGAGCACACTGCCAGCCTTGGTGACTGCACAGATTCGCAACCTGTGGGGCCATCTCGGCCTTACCGTCCAGTGCCACGGAAGAGGTTCTGGAACAAGTTCTGCTGAGACTGTGGCCGCAAGGGTCACATGTCTGCCAACTATGGAGGGTGTGCTAATCACAACATTCCCGCCATCGCCATGGCAGTTATCAATCCTTCCTCACTAGGACCCCCAGCTAAGAGCCCTATAACAGTCGCACCCCTCCAAAGTCATTATCAGCCAAGCCACATCAGAGCCTACGACGACTCTGGCGCTCAAATCTCCCTGATACGGGAAGATCGAATCCCCCGAGAGGCTAACGTCGATAGACGTCAATTAATCACTATTGAAGGTATCAACCATATTAAACTGATCCTTCCGACCGTCCAATTGAGGGTCACCAGACCTAGTTTCTCCAAAGTATGTACTCTTGCAGTTGCAAGCTACATTCCAGGAGGTTATGACCTCCTCCTAGGGCAAGACATGAAGTCTCCCTCGCATTCCAAAAAGCCTAGGGGTCCTAACCCCACAACAAATCACTCCAAAGCAAGGAGTCATCGAAATTTACTTCCTCCAGGAAGTACGTCCACCAACAGTCTCCCCCGTTACCAAGGAGGGAGATTGATCATTCACAGTTCCGTTGCAAAACCTGCAATGTACTAGGGCACTCCCACAAATTGGCCTAGGTGCCCTAGCCGACTACCAGCAGCGGACACTGTCCATTTTCCACAAGGCGTAGCCTTCAACAAGAGACAGGAGCCTCTGTCTCCCATTTCCAAGGGCACGCTGAGAGGTATTGCACCTCCGGTACCCGTCACAGGTCCAGTCGACCTCAACTCTCTGCCAGTGCCACTTGGCAGCACTGGGCAGTGCCAAGCTCCGTCCAGCCTGGACATAGAGCCACCACAGAACTTGACCTCTGGGCCTGGCCCCGAGCTAGCGCCGGCGCCTAACCTAATCAAGGTTTCTCCTACAGGCATGGAGCTTACCGCAGCCCATGGCCAATCTCCAGCCCATCATTCTTCTTCATCCTTACCTCTGTCGCCCGAGGATGAACCTCCGGCAGACCTTACCTTCATACCTCCTCTGGAAAACCAGGAACTGCCCAACACGGAGTCAGCCTGGAGTTTTCCCCTCATGACGGCTGTCGCAGCAGCTGGAGTGAGGGCCTCCCCTGCAGTAGGTTCCACCTCTACGATGGTTGCTGCAGATACCAAAGTAGGGTGTTCTCCTGCAATCCCTCAGGCTACCACTGCCGCTGCTCCTGACGGCGTTTGGCCTTACCCCAGAGTCGGTGCCTCCGCCTACTCCTAGGACTGGTATAGCCAGGTCCTGGAGGAATAAGAAGAAGAAGAAGAAGGGACGTAACAAATCATTAACACACTAACCAAAGAGCCACATGCTCTCCTTGACACCTGTGCCCGAGGTACAGTGTCACATTCAATTGCAGAGTGATCCTGGCACCTACCCAGAGAAGGTAGCCAGCCTGACCTCTGCCAGTAAACTAACCCTCTAACCCCTAGAAATTGTGATACTAACACTCATGTAAATGTCGTAATTACCTCATTGCATTTCCATCCTGGCACTCCACTAACCACTCATCATCCTCACGCATCATTACCTCACCTCATGTATTTTAACAATTCCGGCGACACATTACTGCTGTGCGTACCACACTCTGGAATGATTGCGTCTCGAATTAACTGTAATGAGTAGGTTAGGCTAATGATTTAGTACCAGGTCATTAGGTTAGTAGCAAGTAGAATTTTCAAGTAACCTTATCTAGGGGTAGAGTAGACTGTCGTCACAGACAACCCGTAGTTATTACTTAGGATAGACTACATTACTCCATTAAGTTAGTACACTTAGCATCTCCACCCATAAGTTAGGTAGGCCACTGTAGTTAGCTGTATTGCTGCTCAAAAAACTTCAAGTTAGAGTAGGAGAACTGGGTAGTTGAGATGATTAACTTATTTAAGTCAAGACCTTCACGCCCGAAAGGGAGTGAATGCCTTCTTAACAGGGGGAGCTGTGACGTTTATAGATCTCTTCGTCTACCCAGTGATTAATTAATTAGTTTGATTTGGCAAACGGCAGCCATTTCCTCCAAATATCAGCTGATTTTTAGTAAACGCGGGAAACCAAAACCCGCCAGCCAGAGATAGGGGGTTCCTAAGTTGGGGAAAATAGACTCTTGTCAGCTTTAGGGACGTATCCAAAAGGGAAGGATGTAGGCAGACTGGTACTTCTTAGGCCTATATCTTAAGCTCTTTTTCCTGTGAACCCTCTGCTGGCTGTATGTTCTGTTTCCAGGATTTGCCCTGCTCGTGGGGGGTTAAGCTGACTCCCAACACCCAGGCAAAACACCTGCGATCTGCCCAGTCATTTCCAGACGTTGACCTCGGACGGATGTCCGACCACCTGCCTTCCATTTAGGCCTATCCATGGCATTAGTGGCGCGCCAAGACACCAAGACCTAAGACAGAGCTGGGCGCCACATTTTCTACAAAGATCCACTGAACACAACATTCAGGTACGTCTTGTGAAACAGCATATTGCCAGTCCCTTACATCCTATTATCTATTTGATCCCCATTTTCCCAATTCAATTTCAAAACCAAAAAGAACTCATCCCTTTGTTCCCTCTCACTGCCTCATGGCCGCATGTTTCCCTTGTGTGATCGTCCCAGACAAATGAAGTCATTGCATACCTCAGTGAAACATTAAAGTTCCTTTTCCCCAGTGTTAGAGAACGAAATAATAGTAACTGATAAAAAGAAATCCTTTTTCTTTTATCTTGTGTAATCTGGGATCCTTTTCCAGATTCCCTGAGTCACGTGCGATGTCTGTCTGCCCGCAAGTGTTGCATTCCCGCAAGATTATGAAACCAGCTTTTATAAATTCCATTTTGAGCCATCTATTATCCATTTGTGAGAGATTATAAGGTCACGTGGGGACCAATAGCATTTACTTTTCTCCAGGCCAGTACGAGCCTTTTGTAAATAAATAGCTGTAAAGAATTTAGCTGAGTTTCTGGCGACCTGTTCCTCTAGAGTAAATATTCACTATAAATCAGTTTTACGGTAAGTTCAAGTAATTTCACCTTGTTCTCCCTCAATTATTTCTGTTTACGTATCGAGCCTCTCTCAAGGCCGGGCTCATACGTAAATATATATATATTTATATATATATATATATATATATATTATATATATATATATATATATATATATATATATATATATATATATATATATATATATATATATATAATGTGTGTGTGTGTGTCCAAAGCAACTGTCAACCCAGTCACCAAAAAGTGTATAGTGCAACTTATTGTAAGTGATTTCCCTTGGATGTCATTCATTCGTAAAGGAAAGTGAATCCTTTAGTTTTAGTAGCATTCTTCATACATAATTCTCAATGTTAATCGATAAAGGTTGTAGAAGTGGAGTTAAAAAACCTTGGCCAGTTTATGAGGAGGGAATAGCGTCTATTTTATCGTAGTAGTGAAATTACTTGGAGCTCGTTCTTTAGAATTCGGTAAAACCAAATCAGTTGTCTTTTATTTCAAAGTAAAATCGTAACAAATACTCAAGAGGAACAAGTTTTAGAAAAGCATTCTGAAAATAGGTTAGAGCTGCTGGAAACATGAACATGAATTCAAAGTGAATCCGTCTTATAATTTCTTAAATCCTTTTGGGTGAAAAGTTGTTAAATATGTCTGACTCTCATTGTATCTGTCTATCTGTCTATCTAGGGGATTTCCCTTTTCTCTTATCACTATTTTCCGGCTCAAGGTGATATTCTTAATTTTTTCTACAAAGTTCATTCTATGTCGCATTCATTAGAGCCGCATTATTTCTGTAAAAAATTCCCACATGGAAAATTCTTAGACTACCGTTAATTTTCGCAGACATCCCAAATACCTTCAACATGTGGCACTTAACCTCAAAACCAGACTATTGATCTTTCCTTGCAGAGGCCCAAGCCTGAACGGGAAATCAAGTGAATTCCACTGACAATTCGACCTGTCAGTTCTCGAGTGCCATGGGGCTATGAATAGGCTTCGTTTCGATAGTTGTTTGCTGCCTTCTCACTCATTTTGTTGAGCATGTTAAAATGGCAGGTCAGTACTATAAATTCCTATTTCTGACGTATATATGATAGGATTTCCATTAGAGAGAGAATAGCTTATGGCTACTCACCTTGGTTACGCATTTATTTTTCATATTTTTAC
>NC_087220.1:30135918-30146731 GCF_015104395.2 Macrobrachium nipponense | reverse complement strand
TTTATTTTTCATATTTTTACTCGTCTATTTGTTCAGAAATCTGGCATCCTTGGTTCCCCTACTGCAGTGAGGCAAAACGCTTTTTTTTTTGTTCCAAGTAAATAGAAGAAAGGTTTGCATTCAGAGAGAGAGAGAGAGAGAGAGAGAGAGAGAGAGAGAGAGAGAGAGAGAGCAGCACCTCTTCTATTTTTTTTTTTACTTAGCTTTATTTAGAATACTTGGTACTCTTAAAGGTTCCTTTAGGGAACCGCGACATCATAATCCTTCCATCCTTTGAAAATTCCAGACTCTTTTTCATCCTCAAGTGTAAGAGAATAACGTTCTTCATCTGACATTTTATATTTTTTTTCAGCGTTGTTAAGAGACAGAATATTACATCTGCTTTGTCGTATTTGTCAACATTTCATCAATGCCTATTGCATGTATTATCGAACTACATTCAAGAGAGATCACTAAATTTAGACTTTATACGCTTAGAGTGCCATTCATTAACAGACTTATTAAAAAAAAATAATAGTAATGAAAAATAACTTTTACACTCATTCTGTTTTGATTATAAAATTTAGATTATGGTAGAGTTCCTTCATCTCATTGCCCTAAGACTACATCCCCCTTGACAGACGAACAGTTAGGTCTTCTTCGCGCGAAAACCAAATGGGGATAGGTTCGAATACTGGCTCAAGCAGTTAAAGTTGTATATAATTCTCTTTGGCTTTATACTATGCTTAAGGGGTATTTGTAGTTATGTCCACACACACACACAATATATATATATATATATATATATATATATATATATATATATATATATATATATATATATATATATATATATATTGTGTCTTCATTTGTATGTAAGCTTTGTAGTGACGAGCGTTTCCAAAGCGTGAAGAAAATCGATAAGTTGAGAGGGCATTAAGACTGGACACATGCACACAAACACACATACATACATACATACTTACAGACATACGTACATGCTTCGGTGCATACCAGAAAAAACTACCAACGGCCTGCAAACGCCATCCATTTACTTTTTGTGGCTTTAAGATTCGTCCACACAAAGCTCGACGAACTCTGGTTTATCTAGATCTTGTGTTAGGGGGCATTCACACCATATGCGTCGCGTCGCATCGCGTCGAGTCGAGTCAAGCTAATTCATGACTCACCGTGAATCGCCAGCCCAGTTTAATATCACTGCTTTCTATGGGCCTTTGAAAGAAACCGTTCACACCGAATGCGTTGAGTGACGTCATGTGGCGTCGAGTCAAGTAACAAATAGAGCTGGACCTATTTTTGACGTCAGTCACAATGAGTCTAGCGTCATTTAGCCTTAAATAGAAATGGGGTTGTTAGGATTTTATACTTTACTTCTATATTGCATTTCAATTTACGAACCAAATTATGTTCTAATAAAATTGTACTCCTATATATCTTTTTTTTACTTTTATGTAGGACAAAATTTAATATAATTAAATCGTTTTATCTTTTCTTTGTATCCCTATGATATAAATTTAAAATCTTAAAGCTTACCTATAGTTTTTGAAAATCATTATGGTTGAGTAGTTAGTTATTATACATAAATATATATATTATTTCTCTTGATGTCTCGGCTAATTCATTTAGAATTGTATCTTTTAGTTTTCTTGTAAAATTCAATAAAAATAAAACTTAGCTTAAGAAAATGGGACATTTTTTCCTCAAATCCAGTTTCCCGCCTGTAGTTAGTATTGTTTTTCTTATAGACAAAAAGGTAAATAAAGGAAAATCCCCAAATTTATCTTAATAGATAAGATGAAAAAAATCCCGCAGAGAGAGAGAGAGAGAGAGAGAGAGAGAGAGAGAGAGAGAGAGAGAGATCAGACAACAAAGATATTCCAGCAATTTATAACACCAAGAGACAAGGCATAATTAAAAATCTTCCAGATTATTTCCTGTTATAATTTGATAAATCGAAATATTTCTGGTCAATTATGGAAAGTCAAGGAAAAATCGAGAGAGAAGAGAGAGAGAGAGAGAGAGAGAGAGAGAGAGAGAGAGAGAGAGATTAGAGTATATGAACTGGGTATGGCTTCTGCAGCTTGCACGTAACACACTACAGCTATTGTTGGGACGTTGTTGTCCGGATGTTGTTCGAAATACGGAGAGAAGTCTAACGCAGGAATAGTCGTCTTGTTTAAATGTGGCTGCCTATTCACTGGTGAGGTTCTTCCTGACTGCTGATGATGGAGCTGAAATGCCCAAGGAAAATGAACAGAACAAGATAATTGTGGCCTTGCGAGACACCATCCAGTGCCAGAGAGAGCAGCAGGTGAACTTGGACAGGATAATTCTTCAGCTGCAACAGAAGCTCGACTACCATGAAGAGATTCAGAAGGCGGGCGGAAGGGAAGAACGCACTCGTGTTTATCATGATAACTCAGGAGATGTTGTAACAGTAGGCCTGGCAAGACAGGGCCCGCTCGCTCGAAGCTGAAACGTTGTTTCTGAAGGAGAGCGATCGCGAGAAGAGGGAGAAACGGCAGTTGGAAGACAAGATCCTCAAGGTGACGGAAGAAAATCAGTAGTTGAAGGACAACGCGAAGGAATTGGACAGAGAAACGATGCCCTATGTGATAGGATAAGGAAACTGACAATGCAGTTGGCAGAAGCAAACTGCCAGGTTGAGAGGCTCGAGAAACCACTACGACAGAAGGAGAAAGACCTGCAGCTAAAGACCGAAGAAGCGGCGCGGTTGGCCAGGCTCATCTAGGAACAAAAAGACGCGGCCGAAAAGCGGGAACCCGACAGGTAAGACCTCGAGGTCAGGTTCCAGCACCTGCAAAAGGAAGTGGAAGACCTCACGAAGGAAAAGTGTGTACCTGTGTGAAGTTCAGGCTGCGAGGCTCAAGAGGAACGAGCTGCATGCCTTCTAGAGGAACGAAATCGTCGCCTGGAGTCACTGGATGGGAAGATCAGTGTCCAGGGCGAACAGAACGACCAGCTGGATGATGAGGTTCGGCAACTGCGAGGACCGAAGGAGGAATTGGTGTGCGACCTCAAGAACCTCGAGGAGAAATACAGAAGCCTGGAGAAGAACAACTGTAAACTGCAGGAGAAACTGTCGATTTTCAAGGAATGGCGCGATCAAGTCTGCGCTGGCCTCACTCAGACGGATCAAATGTGAAAAGTTTGAGGAGAATGTTTGTTATATGGAAAGGTTGATGTTTATTTGTAATAAGTTTGCATTGTTCATCCTTGGAGGAAATTGAACTTGGACGGAAATAAATATATTAAGGAAGTGGATATTGTCACCGCGCGGTGAATATAATTTCAGCACTTATTCTCACCGCACGCTCTTTTATACCTTTGGTCAAAAGGTGTCGCCATTTGCGCGGTGAAAATAAATTCGAAATATGTCCACATCCTAAAAGTGTTTCTTGAATTTATATATGAAAAATTGTCAGTTATTCTCACTGCATGTTTTTCTTTGCCATTGCATTTTTTAGCAGTGATTTTATACTGAAATTTGTAGTGGTATACTTTTCAAGATTTGGGGACAGGACATTTCAAGATAATGCAGCTATTAGAGGAAGATGTGATGAAATGTTGAACTGTTGTAGCAGTAAATATTGCTTTTCAAACTTTCCAAATATTTTGCTTCCACTTTTCTGTAATTTATCATATCACTATCATAAACACTAGTTACAGTTACTGCAATGCTATTTTTTAATATATGACATAATTGCTATGCACATTACATTGTATTCCATATTGGTTGTTCGTATTAATGACAATTGTAAGGCGAATAGATCAGTTGTGTGGAGAGGATCTAGAGATCTATCGGCATGGTATTTCTTACTCGCAGATAGATAGACAGACAGATCTTAGCTGTAGCTTCCAGACTTCTGCAGCTAATTCATCAAAGATTTTGGAACAATGTCATGGATTTCCATAACCTTCACAGGATATGAGAGACTCAAAGTCTTCAAACACTGCAGCATCAATCAAATTTGAAGAAATTTGCGCCTTTCTTGCTAAAAGCAAAAAAAAAACAGGAAGGGAAAATCACGACAACTGTTGGCCAAAGGTTGAAAAGAGCGTGAGGTGAGAATAAGTGGTGCTGAAATTATTTTCACCGAGCGGTGACAATATCCACTTCGAATATCTACTTTGATAAGGGAAAATGTTTTCTTAGAGTTTTCTTAGATTCCTGAAAGGGAAAGGAAAATAGGAGGATTGTAGTAACCGTAAGGAAAATGAGAAGACTCGTGGAGTGCCAGGAGAAGAAGCAGGGGATTCAGAGAAGCTCCAGGATAATTGAGATGATTTAGTAGGATTCGTGGAGTGCAAGGAGAAGAAGCAGAGGATTCAGAGAAGCCCCAGGAGAATTGAAAGGATTCAGTGACATATTCTGGTTCTAAGGCTAAGCATAGAAGTTGCTCTCTCCAAGAACGGGCTGTCGAGGCCCACCATTTGACCCGGGACAGGCGGGCGAGGCACGCCATGTGTCCCGGGACGGGCATGCCAGGCCGACCATGTGTCACGGTACGGGCCAGCGAGGCCTGCCACATTACTGGGATGTGTGGGCAAGGCCCGCAACGAGTCCTGGGACAGGTGAGCGAGGCCCGCCATGTGTCCCGGAACAGGTGGGTGGGGCCCGCCACGGGTCCTGGGATGGGCGGGCGGCGACCTCCACGGGTCCCAGGACAGCGGGTGGGGCCCGCCACAGGTCCCGGGACGGGCAAGCCATGGGTCCCAGGATGAGCGGTTCCTTCCCTAACAAAAGGGTTCATAAGTTGAAAGCCACAATAATGTACTGATGATGTATTTTTCAAAATACAAAAAGGTTAAAAAATTGCGAGCTTTCGACCATTGTGCAAGAAATCGAAAGTTCCCTGTTTTTAACCTTTTTGTATTTTGGAAAAATACACTATCAAATACATGATTGTAGCTTTTAACTCATCATTCCAGTCACGGCATAGTGACACACCACAGATAAAAAGGATCAGAGTCGATACTTGCAACTTGAAGTATTGGGCACTCATGAAGACTATGCATCCGCCTAACTGATCCAAAAAAGATTCCAAGTAGTCTTGATTCATCCTCTAGATATAATCTAGGCTTTATAAAGAGCTTAACATATCATATAGTCCAATAAAAAATTTGCTGGAAAAAATGATACCTTTCTGAGAACTTAAATAACGACCTGCATAACTTTTCACTCATATTTCCCATCTTTTGTACTATCCTACCTAAAATTTCTTTCTAGTATATTATAACCACACCACTGGCATTTCTTGAGTTTACATCTCCACCCCTTTTAATGGAATTCATCAAAGCTTTCAGTAGTACACATGTTTTGGACATTAACTGGGCTGCATACTTTACATGTTACCTTTGAGTTCCTGGCACAATGATTTTGAATCAGTTTTGGTGTTGAATTATATTCATTTGCCGTTTTATCCAACATTTCTTGTACAGAAGTAGATGAAATAAAATCTCCCTTTTCTGTGTGAAATCTATGTTCCATAAATTTTTCCTTATTATCTTAATCATGTGGGGCGCATCAGCAAATGCATATACACTCATCTGCGCATGAATTTTTAAAAGGAATTTTAAAATTCAATTTTTGGGGGGGAAATCTCAAGAAACTTATACCTTGGCCTGAGGTGTTATTCTCTTAGTTATTACAACCTTAAACTGAGCAATAAAAATCAAGAACCTTTTTGCTTCCAAGTGCAATTTCAAACTAAGCCGACTGACTAGGTTCATGTAGCAAAGGCAGATGTAATAACACATCGAGGCAAGACGGGCGTCAGTGACGTCATATTGTGCCACCGCTCACGAGTGTTAGACGTGTTTATCTAGATCTTGCTCTGTTCGATGTGACATCAGAAGCGGAGAAAGAACGGATAAGTTTCTGACTTTTCCCGGTTTTGATGTCACATCGTACAAAGTTCGTAGGGCAAAGCTCGACCGTGTGGACGTAGCTTTAGACTCATTCCTTCCGTCTGTTGGCTAAAGACCTTGAAGATCATTAGCATGACAATCAAGGCCGGATCTATTTGAGAAATTCTTCCGTCTATAGATATTAATGTTTTTTGTTGTTTTTCCTGATTAATTGACAGCTGTTGAACTGTTTTTTATTAAATTTCTTTATTTATTTTTTATGGTATGGGTTTCTATTCATTGGAAATTTGTGAGAAAGTTATTAATTCTTTTACGTTACTTCGCATTACTGTGCGGTCATATCGTATAATGGCAATAATGGTACCCTTTGCGCAATTCTTTAATATTGCTCCTTTTTTGCACATAAAACTTTGGGTTTATGCATGCACAAGTAAAAATTATGCGTTTATTTAGTTTAACATTATATTATATGTTCTACGTATTTCAGTGTTGCTCGACATAGCTGTTTCATTTTAAATACAATTACATATGATCCTCTTCTTTAAACTTTGTTTCAACATAGAAGTCCAGCGTCATCCATAATGTCTGAGTGATTATGTGCAGCGAAAAATCCATGCAATCCTGTTCTAATGTTATGAGTATGGTGTTGAACATTTCGCTTCAGGAAGCCTCCGATATGGGTTAGAATTAGGACCTGTCTTTCATATAATGATACAAAATGTGATATTCAAAAGTTTAAGGCGGATATGATATCTCATATGCAGTGTATTACCAGGAAACTAACAGAGAAGTAGATCAGACCCTAATAGAAATCTCATGAAACGAGTTTTGCAGAATTACAATTCAAATTCATCAGCCATAACAACTACAGCGACTCTTCCATGTAGCGTGAAACTTTTAATGAAACTACGTTTTTTTTTCAGATTGCTTATTTTTCCTTCTTCCGTCTCGTAATTTCATTCAATATGCTTCCTCTTTTATGCAAGACCATGCCAGGCAGTAACCTCTGACACGAAAAGCTTCACTTTTTCCTTCTCTTCTTTTGAATGCCAAGTGCGGCTCCCGATTGTCTACCTGAATGAATTTACCCCGAATACACTTTCTCTCTTCTGTGTCTATTTTCTGGAGAAAATAACACCTTATAACAGACTTTGAAAGAGATTGTTCAAATATTAGAAGTTATCCGTGACCTTTTAATTTCCTCTAAGATTATATTCGATTTTTTTTATTTTTGTCATTTTCTTCTGGTAAATTTTTATTGTCAATTTAAACCAAAGGCAATTCATTTATAGACTAGGTCTTATTTCACTTTCTCTTCAGATCCTTTCTCACACCACCACACGGTAATGACTCTTCCTTTCTTCGGGGTCTCTCGAGTTTATATAAGTTCCTTCATTTTCATTACAAAATGGGGAAATGCCCTTCTGCTTCCATTTCCTTGATTCATGTAAGTTACTCATTTTCAGGGACAAGTCCTGATCAATACCCCATGTTTTCACTTCTCATCTTTCCTTTCATGAAAGCCATTTGAAAATTGTTTTTGAACCGAACATATGTAACAAATATTTGCAATATATTTCACGTCTAAAATGAAAGGCATTAGCTTAAATCATGAGTGACTTACTCAAATACAGTATAGTTAAGGTAAAATTATAATGTGGAAAAATATGGCTTTGCCCCTGCCGACTAAATATAGTTTGGAATAAGATATAAGGCTAATAATGATTACAACTATCGGCAAATCTGTCGTTTTTCGTGGCATCCACAATATAGATCATGTGAACTGAAGTGTGTGTGTATATATATATATATATATATCATATATATATATATATATATATATATATATATAATATATGTGTGTGTGTGTGTGTGTGTGTGTGTGTGTGTGTGTGTGTGTTTGTGTTTGTGGGTGCGTATACTATAGTAGATTCACATCAATCGTGCTCGGGTCTACAAAAAAAAGAGACCCCGAAGCACCGTATAAAAAGAAAGACACGTCACGTTCTCCAAATTGTAGTACCTTTGCAGTGGAATATACTCATGGGAATAAGCCTATTTCTTTTCGTTGTAAATTTGAATTACTTGAATATATTAAAAAAAAAATTTCGAGTGTTTTTTTCAGGCAGCATTGGTATAAGTGATATGTCCGCAGGAAAAAAAGATGCGTGTATTTTTAATGGATAATATCTATCTGCGGATTTTTGTTTTGACATTAGTGATCTATCTTGTTATTCTGTTTACTGCATGGATGTCTCATGCAAAAAAATATTCGTGGATTTAGGATTTAAATTTTTCAATATACATAATCAGTACCATGACAGACTATAGGATGTTTGGAAGGTTAGAAACATAACTCCCATTATATTCTATTTATTCGAAGTGCCTTACACTCAGCTAGAAACAAGTAAAATTAGGGAGAAATAAAATCTTTTGAGCACTGGATATTGGCACTGGTATGTTAATGGCAGCACTTTCTCTTCTTACATAGCCTCCACTTGTTGTTTGGGAACGACAAGTCTTAGGTTTTAGACAAAAATGATACATGGAAATATTTTTCTTTGTATTTTTCAGGGAAACTTTGCAAGACTTCAGAACGCAAATCATCAGTGTTTTTGAAATGATCTTATTTCTTTAAATGGTTCAGAGGTAAGTAATGAGAAATGCCATTTATTTGTAAGTCCTTTGTATATACTTGGAAATTTGTCCAAGATCACTAATTAGCAACAGCTGAAGCAGTGGCACACAAAGATATCTACCCCAATCTGTTATCGGTGAAAAATTATCAAAATATCCATCTACTAACACTTAGCTAACTATATCAAAACAGAAACGGTCATCTTCCTAAATTTCGGGGACTAGGAATCTTTTATCAGCACGTAAAGTGAACAGCAACTTTATTAGGCTAATGTTTACTTGTTTGCAGTATTTTCTTGAAATCTCAATCTTTCGTTTAATCTAGATATTTTGTATCTATCTCCAATTATTTCATATTTCGCTAGAGCAATGTAGCCGAAATTATTATCAAACTGGCGTTGTATGTCGTTGTGCATCCGTCTGATTATATCCTTGACGCTGTCCACTTACACGAGGACTGTAATTCATGTTTGTCATTTCTTGGCTGGCTGATTGTTGGAGGTGATGGCGCTGCTGTTGAGGGTATTGATGCGCCTGAGGGACACTCCCAGAAGAAGTGCTTAAATCTATTGTGTTGCAGACAGTGCTACAACTCACTTCCCTTGAAAGATGGGGGGTGCTGTTTTGTGGGTACTTTCCTTGATGTTGCCATGTGGTGTTTCTCTGGGGGACATGAGAAAAATTCTGGGCTCTTGTCCCTCGGTTGCCAAAACTAGCCCTGTTACTTTCTTCTTGCCAACAACAGCAGCAGCAGTAACATGCACAGCAGCTACAGCATTCAGCACCCATACTACACGCGCCTCCTTGACCAGTACAAAGCTGATTTCCCGTGCCAACATTACACTGTCCACTATTCGAATACTGGTACCCTCTCCTTGCATAGGAACTGTAAAGTTCTATGTCATCTTTAGCATAATTACGTGAGAGGCTTCCTTCTCCATCTCTCATCTGAGGACTGCATAGAGTATCGTAAGACCTTGGAAAAGACCTAGGTAATGTGCCACCTCCCCTTAGGATATTTCCACTTTCTCTGCCATGTGTTCTAGGAAGGGTGCCACTCCTAGACAACAGTGCGTCATCCAGGTAATTACTCTTGCTGAGTTCGTTAAGAGAGCGACCACTCCGTGGTACATTATCTAAGGATTTGTTGCTCCAATGAACACTATGTTGGCTGCTGCTTGCTTCCGGATATGAATGTTGCTGATGATATGGATAGCTCGGAGGTTGTGACTGATGTTCTTGCACTGGACGATGTTGCTGATGCTGCAGAGAACGAGAAAACTGATGATATGACTGAGGATTTTTCTCTAAGTCACAATTGCTTCTCTGAAGATCTTTGTGGTAATGAGGTGAAAACGTGTCATGGTGAGGCTTCTGGTAAGATAGCTGATGTTGCTGGTGATTATGCTGATGGTTGTAATGCTTGATGTGTTTATGGTTTGGATGGTTTATGTGGTTGTGTCCTACGTGATTAGGATGGCATGGTAAGGTGGACTGCTCCTGTGGTTGGTGGTCAAGATACTGCTGACTTCTGCTTCTGAAATAAGTTGCGTGGAAATGGGTTAATGTTAGTCTGGGACTGTTTAATATTCAGTATACTTTCATACAAATTATATTTTCACTACGATACACTTATGATTTTACATAATTTTATTGCACCGTTTATTTATAATATCTGTTTGTAAAAGTAAGAATTTATACATGAATTATTATGGAATGTCACAGATAGCGTTTCCTAAATTTAGCACCCAAAGTTGAGATCAATCACCAAGTGAAATAGTATTGATAAATAACATACCTTCTAACCACTGGGATCTCTAAGGAATCTGTAGGTTCAACACTGCTGTGAAAAGAGAAGCTACGTTGACGAGGGTGCTTGAGACATGGCGGAGGTGTCTCTAGTAACTGAGAATGGTATTTCTGTTCTTCTTTTTTGCTCCAGTCACGCTGAAAGTAAAGAGGAAAATTACTTCATTGTTGAGACTTTCTTGCCCTTTAATGGCGCTTTTGGGTAAAAAAAATGGTAATACATGAAACTGAAAAACAAGGTTAAAATACTTAATTATGTTTCACATATTAACGTTTTGATGATTTGACTTTGCTTCTTATCTAAATTCAAGCATTAATTCAGTTTTGTGTTTTCAAGCAGTGATAATTTTTCTTAGAAGTAAACTTGTGAATTTCTATTATAAATTTTTAATTAATAATCAAATTTTGTATTTGAAGCTTTACTATAGTTTTTCATTTATTGACCACCAGTGGTAGGAATAATTTTGTGAATAAA
>NC_087220.1:30115918-30130918 GCF_015104395.2 Macrobrachium nipponense | reverse complement strand
TTAATATCCAATTCGCTCTACCTCAGGATTAATATATTTCCATATTTTTTTATCTGAAGGGAAATTTTTTAGGTGATAATAATTTCGTCCTCTCGTGAATTCGAGCCAGCATGGGCTACCAAACTGTACTACGCCGTAACCAGTAAACGCGGTATTTTCCCATTTCGAAGCGTTGCTGCGTCCGACGATCTTGGCTCGTCATTATATCGTACATGGGTGATGCGTCTTGGTGATGAACTCGGCTAGCTTCCCCTACGAACATGCTGCCCGGAGACTGGACTCTACCTAAGCGTCCGCCTGACAGCACTACCAAAGCTATCATACCTGAAGTTCGGGGGAGCTGCCTGATGCGGAGCGCCATCTCTTTGATCCCCTGGTGAGGACCTGCGAGCGATCGAAGTCCTTCCATTGACACCCTGGCTCTATCTACGCATGTCTTGTTCCACTGACTAAGGTAAATGAAATTGGAAGTTGTTCCGTTGTTCCTTCACCTGCTATTACTTGCACTCATTCCTTATTCCAACTGTGTCTTATATTCCTATCTTTACTATTCCCACCTCTTTCAGAGACTCGAGTGAGTTCGTGCAATTGTGATATTTTTGTAAAATCTGTATAGATGTGGTATTAGTATGTGTTACTTTTCTAACAGTGATTTCGATATATTAACGTCATATTGAATTACTGAGTGTTTTGCATAATTATCATTTCGCGTTTATCATTTTATGTAACTTTACCGCTGTTAGTATTTGTATTACAACGTTGACTGCTTTGCAGATTCGTGTAGACCTTCCCCGTTGTGCGTTTTCTGCTAGTGCCAAGTCTAGGGATAATATTCCTGAGTTTCCAGTTGGAGCTTACGCTTGCTTACAGTGCTCCAACATTTAATGTTGCTCAGTGTTGTTAGTTTTAAGGTCAAGATCCATATTTCCATGCGCCATATGTGATCCTTTAGGATTAGTGATTTTACTTGCAATGCAGTGGCACATTTGTTTTAGCACTGTACCGAATAGTGATTAGTGTTTTAGTGGTACGGATATAGTTAATGCCCCTGTAACCTTTAAACTTCTGATAACCTTATAGAATTATATTTTGTAAGTGACACCTTACGTTTACCTTCAATCTTTTGAAAGTAATTTTAGTAGTTTTCTATTAAGGTTTATTCTATCCAGGCCACCTCTAGTCAGTATAGTCGTTCTCACAAAGCATCATTGAATAGAACCATTTTTTTTCTTATTTCTCAAAATAAAACTTAATTAATACCCCGGTTCTTCACTATGACTGAATATATATATATGTGTGTGTGTGATATATATATATATATATATATATATATATATATATTATATATATATATATATATATAGATATATATATGTGTGTGTGTATGTGTGATATATATATATATATATATATATATATATATATATATATATATATATATATATATATATGTGTGTGTGTGTGTGTGTGTGTGTGTTTGTGTGTATGTGTATGTATGTATGTATATGCATAAATCAAAAGTATAGTCGTTTCCTTAAAAGTAAAAACGCAAAGGTTATATCTATGTCAAGACATTAGCTAATGAATTGGGGGTTAACACGCTATAACAAAAATTCCACAACATTAGCAGCTCATACAGACAAATAGGAGGCTTATTTCAATCAAGTTGAGGTTCTTATACATCCTGAACCATTCACTTCCACTTCCTTTCCAATACCGCTTTTGGGAAACCCATTTAATACATTCAAGGTTTCCCTCTTCACAAACCGGGTTTTTTCCAATAAAGAAGTCTTCCCAAACACATTTCCTAAAGATTCTCGATTCCTATTGACCTCGGTAGCTCCACAGCTACCTACAACACCGTCTCTATCTCTAGCATCTACTATTAGGATTAGATCGTTTAGCAAAACTACCTATTCTTGTCCTCCAAATTCAGCTAGACACAGAAAATAACTTTCCTTTTCATTGTTTTACATTTCTATATCAACAGAAATTCATTATTTTAACTTATTTCTGCCGCATTCAATCTTACCTTACAATCCTTGAATAAAAACCTTTGTAGTCTTTCACTCTTCTTTAGAGACGTCTGCATAATGCAAACGCTACATTTTTCATACCTCTATTCTTTACTGTTACCAAAGGACACAGCATAGTATCTTTCTGGAAACGAATACTGTATAATTTTATACTTCTTCTGTTGTACACAACATTTACGCTCATTACATGTTATTTTTTTTAAATGTCTGTATAATGTATATGGGTACAAAACCCATATTTCTGCCTATCTTGTAACCAAAAACAATGCAGAGCGAAGATGATTTTTATTTTCTTTACCTTACGTCTCATGGGACTGAAAGATGTCATTGCTATTGGCCTCAGAGGTAGGCATCTCTAATTAAAGGGCTACCTTGAGCTATATTGTATGTATAACCAAAAATTATTGGGAAATCCTAAGACGTCAATGCCCAGGAAGCACTGCAATTCCTCGGTACATTAAAGTAAAGGTTTTTTAATATAAAAAACCTACTTATTACATCCACGACGTAGATGGTTGCGGAATAATCAAGCTCTACTTTTTTTTTAATCTACTCCCCAAGCAATACTTATTGTTTCTACGTATTCTTGACACCTACAAATTGTTATAACACTATTAAATCTCATAGAGCAATGTGTGGGTTGCCTAAATTTCCCAAAATGTAGACCCCAATTTTAAACTGGCCAAGTTTTTTAAACTCTACTTCTACAACCTTTACCGATTAACATTGAGAATTAATTATGAAGAATGCTACCAAAACTAAAGGATTCACTTTCCTTTATGAATGAATGACACCCAAGAGAAATCACTTACAATAAGTTGCACTATATACTTTTTGGTGACTGGGTTGATAATTACTTTGGACTCACAGGATAATCTCAACATAATCCCTCAGTTAGATATGGACAACATAGTTCGGCAATTTTCCATCACATAAATAACACGACCCATACCATGGATTGGAAATCATCATACAAACAAGATAATAGGATCAACCTTTCCAATAGAGCCTTGAACTCTGACCATATAGATAATATCTTCCTTAAGGCAGCGGTGAAGGGGATTAGGACAATTGACAACCAACGTCGGCTTAATGGTGACCCCAGGCATCACCTTAGAGCATATCTACCACTATATATTTAGCAAATGTAACTTCTGTCATTCACTACATGATAAGGGTGGGAACAGTCGACCGAAATATAGTCCTTAGTTTTAAACCAGAGTGTTTTAATGGGCCTTTTATACTTGAGACGTATTCTGTTTTAACAGAAGAATTTATTTACACAGAAACACACACGCACACACACACACACACACACACACACATATATATATATATATATATATATATATATATATATATATATATATAATATATATATGTGTGTGTGTGTGTGTGTGTGTGTGTGTGTGTGTGTGTGTGTGTGCCTGTGTAAATAAATTCTTCTGTTAAAACAGAATACGTCTCAAGTATAAAAGGCCCATTAAAACACTGGTATAAAACTAAGCAGTATATTTCGGTCGACTGACTCCCACCCTTATTATGTAGTGAATGACAGAAGTTACATTTGCGAAATATATAGTGGGAGATATGCTCTAAGGTGATGCCTGGGGTCACCGCTAAGCCGACATTGGTTCTGTCAATTGTTTTAATCCCCTTCACTGCTGCCTTTAGGAAGATATTATCTATATGGTCAGAGTTCAAGGCTCTATTGGAAAGGTTGATCCTATTATCTTGTTTGTATGATGATTTCCAATCCATGGTATGGGTCGTGTTATTTATGTGATGGAAAATTGCCGAACTATGTTGTCCATATCTAACTGAGGGATTATGTTGAGATTATCCTGTGAGTCCAAAGTAATTATCAAACCAGTCACCAAAAAGTATATAGTGCAACTTATTGTAAGTGATTTCCCTTGGGTGTCCTTCATTCGTAAAGGCAAGTGAATCCTTTAGTTTTGGTAGCATTCTATATATATATGTATATATATATATATATATATATTATATATATATATATATATATATATATATACATATATATATATATATATATATATATAGTATATATATATATATATATATATATATATATATATATGTGTGTGTGTGTGTGTGTGTGTGTGTGTGTACACTGTGTGAGTGCATGCGTATGCATTCACGAAGCCGTTTCTCATAGTGGAATGGGTTCAGAAAAACAGAATAGTGTCACCGCGACATTCATGTACAAACGACGGAAATGTTGGTCACCCCCCCACCTCTGCAAGAAAATTATACAGCAATAGCCATTCCATACACCTATTCTGAAGCTAATCAGCATCCAGTAAGACTCCATAAACACACTGGACTAGTTAAATCAATCATGCATATAGTATCGTGCAGCCTACAAAATTTAGACCTTTCCCTCTGATACCTGTTGCAGTCATCTGTCTTTTATTCATAATACTCTTATTCACACGGACACGTCCAAATTATATTCTTTTTCACGACTTTATTTTCATTTATTATTTCCGCATGGCTGACCCATTTCAGAAAACCTAAATCAACCTTTGTATCATTACGTCGAAGTATATCCACTTTTCTCGTCTTTTCAATTTTTATACCACAAATGTCATACAAACATTTCATCTTATCGTCCTTATTTTTTTTTTTTTTTTTTTTTTTTTGTAAATAGCATTAACACTTTCATAAAGACGTGTGTACTCAATTCTGCCATACTGCTCACTGTGGGTTAGAAACGCCTATTCTGAGCATATTACTAAGGTTTGGGAAATACCATGAGACCTTCCTTGTTTTGTCTGTTCAATTATATTTATTCCCAAATAACACCTCAAATAAACCCATTCCATTATTCTACCTTCTATTTTCCTGTTCATTAATGTTTCCAATTTTCCCTTATAATCCTGCCCTAGCTCACATTTACACTTAACGTTCCCTTTTTGATAAAATTCTCTATTCACTAGTTTATGCAGTTTCTCTTCATTATCTGAATCAGTACTGTACTTACCACCTGTAATTTATCAGTCACTCCGTAATGTATTTATAAGTAGCTTTCTTATTCCACATAATTTCTCTTAAAACTACTCTTCCTTATCAAAGTTCTATCATCAGCTTATCTATATATATATATATTCAGAAGACAATAAGATGGAAGATGCCCTTGTTTCATCCACAAATTTAAACGAAAACTGTTGGATATTTTAACTCGCACTCTGCAATCATCATTAACACTGTTGACCACCTTCAACAGCTTACCATCTGTGCCATTTCAGCAGCCCTGACCCTTTACAAACCTATTAGTAATTGAACAACAAGCCCTTTTGTTTGATAGTCAGTCGCTATTTCACCTGTCTTATTATCTCAGTCAAAACCATTCAGTTTCCCCGGTAAATGCAACTTCATGTTGTGCCCCTATAGTTTTAGAACTATCTATCTCTCTCTCTCTCTCTCTCTCTCTCTCTCTCTCTCTGCTCTCTCTCTCCTCTCTCTCTCTCTCTTCTCTCTCTCTCTCTCTGTATATACATATATATATATATATATATATATATATAGATATATATATATATATATATATATATATATATATATATATATACATATATATATATATATATATATATATATATATATATATATGTGTAAAATATATATATATATATATATATATATATATATATATATATATATATATATATATATATATATATATACATATATATAGTATATATATATATACATATATATATATATATATATATATATATATATATATATATATATATATATATATATATATATATATATATATATATATATATATATATATATATAAGTATATATATATATATATATATATATATATATATATATATATATATATGATATATATATATATATATCTATTTATATATATATATATATATATATATATATATATATCTATATATATATATATACACAGGGTGTGTATATATATATATACACACCCTGTGTATATATATATACACAGAAAATATTGCATTAAACGTACATTGCAAGGCTTCATTTGTCGGTGAAGGTAATTTTAAAATAACAATTATCATTAGCGCTGCTTTTACACGATAGAGGATGGAGCGTTTAGGCCGATGTCGATCAAGTACCTCCTAATCAAATGTATTATTTAGATTTTGAAAAAAAAAAAAATATACATGCATCACTGAATCCCTTTCCCTCCCTATCAGTAGTGTTCATTGGACATCGATAAAAAAAGTAACCTAATTGAATCAACCCTCCATCAAGGGTAGGCTTGCATCTTCATTGCACCTATCAAAGATTTCAAATGAATTTTTAAAAATATCTCCCTCCCCATCTAAAGTATTCATCAGAACCAGTCATAGGCGTAGACTATACTTTGTTTTTGTTTTTTTCATCTGTCCATCCGCCTGTGGTGTTTGCGCATGGTAACACTGCGGCCCGGGCTTTAAATAATATCCTATTTCGAATATTAACGGTGTAATTCGCATACAATAAATTATTAAAACACTTTTCAGTTGCAAATGTACTCCCAGATATCCTTTTATTTACCTAAAACTTAGACATAGCGTAACTATTAAAAGCCCGGGACGCAGTGTTACCATGCGCGACCACCACAGGTGGATGGACAGATGGAAAAAAAACAGAGTATAGTCATGATTCCTGGTTCAACAATTCCATGACGAGGCAGCAGGACAGAGCTCACAAAAATACAACGTTCACAAATAACCGTGGCTCAGCAACATTTGCACTACTTACTTGATATGTAAAGCCATGCGTTACCACTGTAGCTAATCGTTTAAATTAGATGACTTGCAAGAAAGAGAATCATAATTAAAATACTATTATTCCACTTGCCTCATTCACTTTAACGTCTCCACTCCCCTAAACATCCGAGGCTACACCTGCTTCTCTCTACCAACATCCATCGCATGAAAGCAGTAATCATGGTTACAGTTATTTTCTGCTCAAAATTGTATTTTCTTTCATTACCCAGAAATATTTGCATAACCTCGTGTTACACCCCGTGTATTTGTTACATGGAATATGTGAAATCCAGGGATTTCACGAAATCCCTGGGGCATTATTCAAATAACCAATTCGCCTAGGAACATTTGATCCACGAGGGCCAGTAATAAACATGGTGAAACTGATTTATCTACACTGTTTTGCCGTGTTTGGTACTAGTCCCTTGGGGGTCAAATGTGTTTCGCCGTTTTTAGTACTACCCCTTGGGAATCAAATGCACTTAGGGACAGTTGATCCCCCACGGGATAATACTAAACATGGCAGAATACATATGACTCCCCAAGGGCCAGTACTAAACATGGCGAAACAGTGCAGATGATCACTGTTTCACTGCGTTTAGCACTAACAATCGGGGTTCAAATGTTCCTAAGCGAATTGGTCATTTCACACATTCCTTAGGAATTTTGTGAAATCCATGATTTCAAATATTTCCAGTAACATATATGTATGTATGTATATATATATATATATATATATATATATATATATATATATATATATATATATATATATATATATATATATATATATATATGCATGGTCACATACATATAAACGCATTATATATACATATGTATATATATGAACATACATATATATATAGGATATATATCTATATAATATATATATATATATATATATATATATATATATATATATATATATATACATAATATATATGTATGTATGTATATATAATACCAATTCAAATAAGTAGAAACTTCAATTAATTCCCACCTTATGCCAGTAAATGTACAGGAATACTGCTGTTATTCCGGCAATCTCCGTAGTTATGAATCCAAGCATAATCAGGTAACAGCTCCAGCCATAAGTGTACACGAAAAGGGGAGGTTGGAACGTGGAGCGCGGCCTTAGTTTCTCGGCAACTTCTCCCTTCAGTGTTGCAATGTATATTACCATTCCCAGCATCATGAAGAGCCCTGGAAAGCAATGGGGTATAGTGGGCTGCCTCAGTTTTTCTTTAGCTTCCCTCAACAAAGGTATCCAGCGAAGATCGCTGCATTGCTAATCATCCCAAATACTTTTGGAAAAATCAGAGACTATCTTGCCTATCTGTAAACGAGACATTCCTTCATTGGACGACATTTTGCTAAAAATTATGAACAGTTCTCCTTTATTATCTTTGGCAGAACTTGTACTTTGTTTGAAGTAAGCATAATTAAGACTTGTAAGAATATTTTAAATTGGATAACTTGAAAATCATTTGGTTTACTCCTTTGAAAATAACTATTTGTCCATTTGACAATAACCGTTTGGTTTTCAACATCGTGACTTTTATGTTAGCAGACAAATTAGTTGACTAGATGTGGATTACGTGCAAAGACAATACGAAATTACGATGCGTGTTGCTAAACCATCAACAATAAGATTCTCATAACATCATTAAGATTTTCCTAGATCTGAGGTAACAGTAGTAACTTACCTGAGATAATAAAGGTGATGCCAGAAAGAAAGGTAAAAAACCGACGTCTGCTACAACAGTGACCACTAATACAAAAGATTTCAGCTAAAGTGAGCAGGACTACAGCAGTCAGAAAGAACCCCACGGATTTCAGAACAGTATCTGCAAAGAAAATGCGAGGATGATACTCTGAAGGTATTCTAAGATCAGATCTCTATTGAGATATTAATACTGTCACGAAAACAGCACTTCTCTCTATCCGATGTCAAAGGGTAATTTGAGAAGTTCTTCATAACTGTTAATTACAAATGTTTCATGAATAATGAACTTTGTAAATTTATATACGAAATTCTGCAGTGAACCCAGTCTTTCAATCAAGGTTTAAAAACATTAAAGGTGCGTTAGCATATGCTTGCTGAATTCATGTGCCCTTTGTTCTCGATATACCGCTGATAGCCATCATGAGGAATAACAGTTGTATATTCATGAACTTGAGTCCAAGAGAAAAAAATGTTGCAATTCTAGATATTTTGAGACCATTTTAGGAAGAGTACTTCCAAGCTACAAGTAAAACTGTGAAAGTATCATGAGTTTTGCTGTTGATATTGAAGAAACAGAATAAAATCGACCTGTTCGTCTTGAAAGCCTATGGTTGTAATCACGCTATACTCTGTTTTTTTTCCATCTGTCCATCGGGTTGTGGTGTATGCGTATGGTAACACTGCGTCCCGGGCTTTATATAGTTACATTCAGCTTACATTCACCAATAATAATAATATCCTATTTCGAATATTAACGGTGTACTTAGCATACAGTAATTTATTAAAACACTTTTCAGTTGCAAATGTACACCCAGATATCCTTTTATTTACCTAAAACTTACATATAGCGTAACTATTTAAAGCCCGGGACGCAGTGTTACCATACACATACACCACAGGTGGATGGACAGATGGAAAAAAAACAGAGTATAGTTAGATACTCACGAGGAATTGCCATAGTAGAGTCGTTGGGGTCAGGACTGTATTCTTCCGAAGGAAAATAGTCAATTTTCTGGCACTGGAACTCAGATTTCCCGACTGAAAATGAGAACAATTTGTCTTATACAAACTATTTTTGAACAAAATGAATGGAAGCGATGTGGTTACCTACAAAGTTTTTCTTTTCAAGTAAATGATGTGAAGGTTCACCAAAATTAATATCAGTGTTAAACAAATATAGATTAAAGGTGACGAATTCTGTTTTTGAGATTAAATTAACCGATTAGAGTGCAAAGCAATTGATGAAAGTAAATCTGGAATATACATACATATATATATATATATATATATATATATATATATATATATATATATATATATATATATATATATATGTATATATATATATATATATATATATATATATATATATATATATATACATAATATATATATATATATATATATATATATATATATATATATATATATATATATATATATATATATACTAGAGTATGAGGATTTACAGTGTTAACTAACGTAAGAGTATCCGCTACCCGCATCTGTTCAGTATTTACTCTTTAAAAATCAGTTTACAGATTCTTGGGACTTTACTTCGAACTAAGGTCATCTGATTTATTGGCGTTTCTAAGTAATTTAAATAATGAAAGCATTATTTAGTATTGTGATAAATTATCCCTGAGCTAAACGGTACCTGACACGAATTCATGTGTAATTGTTTAAAATTTGAAGGTTGCAAGAATTTAGACTTACTTATAAAATGTACACAAGGTAATTAATGCTTGTGTAAAATAAACGAGAAAAAAATAACTGAAGGATTACTTTTATCTCTTTTGCGATATATATCTCGTTATATTCAGTACCCACAGTTAGTTGTAATATTCGATATGGGTATTAAATACCTTATAAATAGCAAATGTGTTATGATTTTTAACGGTAAGCGTGCGGATAGTTTTGGTGTAATTCCTTTAATATGTTGATGATATTAATTTAAGGGAACAGTAAGATAATTTTCTTCATTAATTGTTTGCAGTGAGCAAAATTTCTATCCAGGAAAAATAGTCGAAAAAGAAAAATTATTACATATTGATTGATGTGATGACGTAATCAAATCATGAGCTGCATCTCTTCAACTTTCAGTGCTACAAAAATAGTAGACTAGAACTAAAAACAAAGCAAAAAAATTAATAAAAATATTGCGGAGAAAAAAACAGTTATGTGAAAGACAACGGACTTCTGATGAAACCAGGATAAGTGACAACCCAGGGCAGACTAACCGTCAGTAGCACAGAGGGTGAAGAGTCCACTTTTCGTCTTCTTGCTGAGGAACTCGATCTTGGAGGACCCGTTTCTGTAGGATGGGTTCAGGATCTTTTCCTCCGACTTGAGCCAGGCGTCAATGCTTAGCGCGGTCAGGACTGTCACTCCACTGAGACATGCGGCTATGGTCGTCCCTAGCCAGAGGATGTGAACTGTGGCATCGAGACTCAGCATTCTTTCACCCAGTTACCGTCCACACCTGTGCCCTCCCTCCTCCCCCTTCCACTTTCCGAATAGCCAATTTACCTTTTTTTTTCTTCTTCTTCTTTTTTTAAGTGAACAAGGCTCTATATTTTCACCCCGTAAAGTAATTTGACAAACTCTTCTCCGAAGCTGAATTCAGTGAGACTCATTTATGCCACTCCCTTATACGAATCAGTTCGTTTGATGCTCTCGATTTCCTTTGTGTTATTTGGTTACACAATTGGAATTGTTTTTTTAGGTTTCACAAACAAACTTTTATTCTGTTCGGTCAGTTTCAAAACTTTGTTTGAGGCTCTTCGCATTTAAACATGTTTTCAGATGAGTCATCAAACTTTCATTCTTAATTTAATTGAGATATAGTGAGTCGACAAATATATTTTTGCTTCATGCCACACCAGGTTCCAAAACTCTATTAGAAGATTCTTTACAAATTTTCATAAATACCTGATATTTTCCTTGAACTGTATTCAAATTTTTCTTTAACTGGCATGAACAATTGTAACTAAATATAGGATTGAAAGAAGAACAGTCATATCATTTTTTTTTTTTTTTTTTATCTCGAGTGTTGAACCCTTTTCTACACAATTTGTAATACTTATATTACTTGTTTGTTCCTGATTGCAAGAGTAT
Source organism: Macrobrachium nipponense (assembly GCF_015104395.2). Taxonomy (NCBI): domain Eukaryota; kingdom Metazoa; phylum Arthropoda; class Malacostraca; order Decapoda; family Palaemonidae; genus Macrobrachium; species Macrobrachium nipponense. The sequence continues at coordinate 30,119,261 of NC_087220.1, read as the reverse complement.
CCTAAAAGATTTTTTGTTGATCGAGTGGAACACGAATCCTTAAGCGGATTTGTATCATCTGATGTTTTGTCATAACGAGAACTTTGTTGTGTACATATTTTTTTGTTTCATACTAGAAGGTTTCTCAAGAACAGATGGACATATTAAGCAACATTATAATGAAAATTAGTGTTAATCACAGCTCAGTTCACATATGCCTCATGAAGTTGTTGGTATTGAAGGAAATTTAAGTAAGATAGACCTTTTTTCTTCAGTCACTAATTGTTTATTGATCTTTGAAATTTCGATTGCTTTTATGTTCATTCTAATCATGATAAACTCAGATGCGTCAGCAGTTTTCATACTCGGCTGTGTTCTTAATTCAGTTATCCTCTTGTATCTACTTTTGTGCTCATTTACAGTATATCATGACTGATTTACTGACATAATCTAGAAAAATATAACAAAGCACATCTAATAAAAAGCTTGGACGTTGTTACTGTTTATCAAAATGATCGTTTTGTTCAATGGAAGCGCCCACATTTCCCCATAAGTCCACGATTTCATCCAGCGACATTTCCATTTCCTTGTACGAACGAAAAGTTGCCTACAAACTTGTAGTTGGAGATCATTTCAAGCTTCGCCCTGAAAAGTGAAAAAGTAAAGTTAGAAATTTAATATTTTCAACAACATCTAGACAGACATTTCGCTGGAAAACAATTTTTGCTGCAATCACCGACTTCGCTCTTACTTTAAAAGTTAAATAACTGCTGTCAAAGTGAAAAGCGAAGTTGGATGTACATTTCACTTCTTTTTGATTTATGGTCCACAATCTTAGGTTAAACGAAAAGTGACACCCGCTTTTGTCGCCAGGTGAATTTGACTTGGTAACTACAAAAGTGAATGTGTTGTTCAGAAAAGATATTTGTTTCTGTATGATAGACTACCATCTACTCCATGCACTTTTTTCATATATGTTTATAAATATTTAGAGTCGATAAAATAAAATTATGATCAAGAGAAGAATGAATGTCGAATTTACATAGAATTGATATGAAGTTTTTCATTAAATTCATTTACAAACACATATATATGTATATACGTACACACACACACATAAGTGAGGCAGCCAGTTGCGAGGAATGATACATTTATTGCCTACGCGTTTTGTAACCTAGTTACGTCATCAGAGCTGAAATATATCGGACAACAGTTAAAATACACATCACATAAGTCAAACATAAAAACAACAATTCACACTTAAAAGATTCCTAATGACTCAAGAATGGGCAGTTCGTGTAAGTGGCTTGTTTGACCTAAGATAGCGGAGTATTTGATATTAGTATGGCACATTTTTGAATGATTTCTGATGTTAGAGAATTCAATGATCGTTTATAGATATTATTGCCCCAAATGTGATTCGTGGACTTAGGTGGGATCGACCAAAAGATTGCCGAGGGTCAGGGCTCTTTTAATACTGTCTTAAGTTCCTCAGTGGACTTTATTTCCTAGCCATTGACGAAGGACTGATACATAGTATTAGAAGTCACAAATATATATATACTGCTGAGACCGTACTGATGAACATACACAACCGTTTCAGATTACAGCTCCACCCACAGGCGGTGTCAAGGTATGAGTGGCCTTCAAGACTCAGTTAGCTAAAAATTACAATATACTCTCAAGGTAGAATACTGATAAACGTACAGACCATAGGAGACTACTAATTCTCACCTGGCAGGTGTCAAGGAGGCGAGGTTGGAAATCTCATTATCACTGCTGCCTCCGTACTGTGTTTACAAATATGATAATCCTATTTTCATATATCTCTACTGCCTACTTCAAAATTTAAACAATTTACAAATTTATTTTGATATTAAAGGATCAAGTTTATACATCCCTTGACTGATATTCATATTATGGCTGTAACTTTCTTTCCTAAAGCTATATTCAATGATATTCCTTTCTACTGTGTTATTAGAATATACAATACTTTTTGCCCCCTTCCAAGTAGATAGCATGATTGTTCTCACTAAAATGTGAGAAAACACCACCGTTACCCTGTGCATAGCTCATTCATTTTCTATGCTCTTCTATTCTCGTTTCCAGTGCTTTACCAGGCTGGCCAATAAAATAGTTGTTACAAGACTTACATGAAATATTATACACAACATTTCATGAGTTTTCAAGGCCACTCCTACCTTGACACCCGCCTGTAGGTGGATATTTAATCTCAAATGTTTATGTATTTTTGTCAGTACTGTATCTGTGGAATATATATTTGTGACTTCTTATAGTATTTTTCACTGCTTCCCCAATGGCTTGGAAATAAAGTCGAAACCGGTCACGACCCGGTCTCTTAATTTTCACTTGTGGTAATGTGTGTGATACTCACAGACATATGTGTGTGTGTGTGTGTGTGTGCGTGTGTGAGTTTGTATGTTTATTGCTATGTTTGGACAGCAGTTCCATACAAAAAAAATTCTCGTGTACTTTGTAATGCCACAACCAAGGAATACTATGCGCAGCACAGTAAACCCACTGGGACAGGAAATGAACATAAATAACAGATAATCATCTCTTATGTTACTAGTGGTAGTAAAAGATAGAGCATGGACGGGAAATGACAGTGGTTTAAGTTACGAGGTACGGATATAATGTAACTCTTGGTAGGGGGGGGGGGGGGGGGGGGGGGGGGGGGGAGGGGGGGGGGGGGGGGGGGGGGGCGGGGGGACAGAGATTTTACTAAGTGTCTGTGTACCCTCGAGGGAAGAAGTGCCCCGGTACATTAGCTTTTTAAGAGGCCAATGGTATTCACCGATTCCGTCCTGTAGGAAGTATATATATATATATATATATATATATATATATATATATATATATATATATAATATATATTATATATATATATATATACATATATTACAGGGTCTGGTGGACTCTGTTCTAATTGATAAATTCATTGGTATATATATATATATATATATATATATATATATATATATATATATATATATATATATATATATATATATATTACAGGGTCTGATGGACTCTGTTCTAATTGAAATGAATGAAATCATAAATTTGTAACTCAATCTACCATTGCATCCAACCAACTCTGCAGCAAAATCAAGTTATCAAATCTAAGGCTAAACTAAACTCAGAGATACAAAAATAGAGTCTTTATTTCCCCAAAAGAACTAACATGAAAACCAAGGAAAATGAATTTAAAAATTCCAAAAACATGACATACAATTACTCCTCTAGTGGTCATCTTGATTAAAAAACATGTCACACACTATTTTCATTGTCAAAAATCCATCAGTATTTTTCTAAAGAAAATTGTCAGTTAGAGAATTCA
>NC_087220.1:30105918-30110918 GCF_015104395.2 Macrobrachium nipponense | reverse complement strand
ATGCTTAATAACATATTTGCAACTATTTCCATAACTTAGTTTGTGATATGATTTGGTTTTTCCATTTTATCGAATAAATATTTTTAGTGCTCGATATCAAGACTTATAGACAAATTTTGTTTCAAGTACTTCCAAAGTTAAATAAAGATTTTGAGCTTGAGTAAAAAGTCTCGTAGACACCAATGAAGTAAATGTGTACTTGCTTAACCAGTTGATATTGTGTATTTGGATAGGTACTTAGTAAAAATGTGAATAATGAAATTATGGCAAAGAATCAAATTTACCTTTAAAAGTGGACTGTTCCAGTAGGATGTGATTAAGACAAGTGGTATGATCTTGAAATGATATGTTATTAATGAACTACAGCAGAGTTTATATGAATTACTGGCCAATTAGCGGCCAGGAAACTTACACACAGTAACAAATGGGCCAGTCATGTACAAGTATTTAGTATTAGACTTTATGGCTCCTATATACGTATATATGAAGATCAGGTATGCTCTCTGTTGGTGCCACTGGTGCGTTGCTATGTGCATCGTCCTGATAATCACAGAATTTGGCGACGGGTTGTCTGGAGCTGGCAACCACCTGTCACTTTCGGCATGAGAAACGCAGGTTTAGATTGCTGGTATAATACACCTTTTGAGAGTTGACCAGGGTGTTGCAGTGGTCGTCCCACCCTTAAAAATTGGACTAGAACAGTAATGTGGTTGGCAAATATGCTGGTTTCAGGCAGTCAGTTGCAACCCAATCTATCTTGCCACGGATGTTAATGAAGAAGGCTTTTTTGCTTGTGGTCGAGGGCCCGGTAGGACCCCATGTAAGGCTGGGTCAAGGATGGATGAACAGCATCGGTTCTGATGAATGCGTGTGTTGCCCTATGTAAATACCCTGGGATAGAAATCTTCTCATTTGGCTTTTAGGATGGGAAACAAGGGGCAAATTTTCCAACGATGGTCTTTAGTCTAGTGATGTCGGGTGAGGTGTTATGATCAGGGAAAAATTCGCCAGGTATCACCAGCGGATTGCCATATACAATCTAGGCTGTTGACAGGTCAAGGCCCTCTTTAGGAGTGATCTGAAAGCTGAAGAGGACCCATGGAAGCTGTGAAAAGTTAAGGAGTTGCAGCGAGACAGGAGGGCTGCTTTCAAGTGGGCATTGAGGTTGATAAAAGGAGCCAACACCTGAAGTTGTGTGGCACTGGATTTTGGAGAGTTTGCAGGAAGAACATTCATGGGCCCATGCCTTTGCATCTTTTGATATGCCATGCCAGATGAAATGCTTCTTCAGGAGGGTGGCAGTAGATCATCCTGAAGGGTGTGCTAGACCATGGATGATGTCAAAGACATGACGTCTAAATGACTGTGGGATTAATGGTATGGGCGGACAATGCTTATATCACAGAAGATGGAAGTGGGACTATTGTTGTTGAGGGGGACGTCATGCCATTGCAGAGACATAAAGAGGTCTTGCAGGTGCAGAGTTCTGGGCCCTACTGTTGCTTGTGCACCAGGCACTTGTAATTGAGGCTGAGGTGTAATGCATCGTTAGAGAATCTGGAGAGGGTGTCAGTGACAGGGTTGTGTTTTTCAGGGACATGAGAAGTGTGCAGTTAAATTCAGTGATGGCTGACAAGTGGCCGCGCTGACGGGGTGACCAAGCATCGGACTGTTGGTTTATTGAATGCAGTAGTGCTGGTGGTCAGTTTGAAGGGTGAAAGGCGTGTGATCCAAAAAACGTAAGATTTATTTGACAGCTAGGTATGCCACCAGGAGCTTTCTAAAAAAAAGTGAGGAGTTCGAGGATGACCGTAGATAATCTGTTCCAAGACAGCTCCTATGGCTATGTCGCTGGTGTCTGTAGAAAGCAGTAAAGGATGACCTAGTGTAGGGAACAAGAGAGTATTGGCCTAGGCAAGGTTATTTTTGGCAGAGGTGAAGGCAACTTTTTGTGAGGATCTCCAAGCAAGGGCCTTGGGCTTACCCTTGAGGACTTCATGGATTGGGACCAAGGTCGATTTGATTCTGGGCAAAAAGCGATGATAATAATTAACCATTCCAAGGAATGGCGGCAACCTTTTTGGGCAAGGGCTGGATGTCCTCAGGTGGTGTGAGGTGCCCTAAGAATTCTACCCTCTTGGTGGTGAAGGAGCATTTGTTGTATCGGATGACGAGGCTGTTTTTTTGCAGGTCTTGGGGGATAATATGCAGGTGTTGGAGTTGCTCCTCCTTTGGTGTAGAGAAGATTTAGATATCATCAACATAGCACAAGCAGAAGGGATGCTGTCCATCAATCATTGAAAAGTAGCTCCTACATTGTGGAGTAATGGCAGTCTGCAGGATGTCTTCACAATTCATGGGAACTTGAAAATAACCTCTGAGAAGGTCCAGCTTTGAGAAAGTTTTTGCACTGTGCAAGAAGGTGGTTACATCTGTGATGTTAGGGAGGGGGTAGTGGTCAGCCTTGGTGATCATGTTCAGCCTTCTATAGTCCCACATGGGCAAAGGGTGCCATCCCTTTTTGTAACTAAGTGGAGGGGAGATGGCCAAGGACTGGATGCCTTTTGACACACACCCATCTCTATTTCTGCGTAGGTTTTCTTTACAGCAGCAAGTTTTTCAGGTGGTAGATGTCAGACTCGGGAGTGTACAGGACCCGAGGTCTTAATATGATGGAAAATACCGTGCTTGGCAGGCATTTGATGATATTGTCATCATTCTGGTTTGAAGACATCTGGGTATGTGGTGAACAGATAGGCAAACTCATCTTTGGAATTGATGATGTGGAGGGTGAATTCTGTGGGGGCTGTAGTGATGGGCGTCATGGACAGATCAATGGCATCGATGAGGTGCCTGTCGGCGATGTCCATGAGAAGTTGGTGGTGTGCCAGGAAATTCACCCAAATGAGACTTATTGAGATGTACACAACCAAAAATTGCCATTGCTACTTTCTGTCGCTGAATTTAAGGGCGAGATGCTTCTGACCATATGTAAGGATGGGAGAGCCATTAGCAGCTGTGATTCGGACATTGGATAGCTGTGGGTGTTTTTGTGTGTTTGGTTGGTTGACTGGATACAGACAGAAGGGAATGGCAAGCCCCTGTGTCGACCAAAATGTGAGTACCTGTGGTGGAATCAAAGATGAAAAAAGACAAGGGCTGATGGAACACATATGATTGGAGTGTCAGGATTAGGGTTAGATTCACAGACATTAGTATGGCCCTGACTGAGGGACACACACCTGCTAATGCTACCACGAGGGGAGGTATCAGTTTCGTGCATTTTTTGGCCATGGGCATCCTGGGAGGCAGTTCTTGGTGGCAGGGCCGAATTTTGTTGTATTGGCAAAGTTGAAACGGTGGTGATTGCTACTGCATGTGGTCGGCACCCTTGATTTTCTGAGGATGGGATGGGCAACAAAGGTTTGTCCTGGATTTGCAAACATTTGACAGCCATGGTTACCTCTGTGGCATTAGTAAGGTCTTCTGTCGCTGAAGGGTTGGACATTCCTTGATGGGCGGCAAAGGTGTGGATGTGGCAGCGTTTTGCAGCAGCAGGGGCATCCGTCAGATTGTCTGCTAGGGCGGCGAAGGTATCGTCAGCTGTGTCTTCAATGTTGGTGAGTGCTGTCCTTACTGACATTGGCAGGTGCCATAGGGCCTTGAGGATGTCATTTGATTTGGGAGAACCATCTGATGCAGGAGGAAGATGGGTGAGGAATCTTATTTTGAGAAGAGCGGTAGATGGGCGTTGATCACCTAAGGGTTGCTGCGTTGTATCGAACTGTTGTACACGAATGGCTGGGGATGGCGTGAATCTATTTAGTAAGACCTTCTTCAGGTCTGTACTTGACAACATCTGTTCCCTTAGCGTTCAGCCACTCTGTTAGCTGTGGAAAGAAGTGGTTCGCTCAGGGTGGCAAGAACGTAATCTGCCGTCATGGATGAGTAGCGTACTTCCTTGATTCGGAATGTGACTTTGGCTCGATGGAACCAAGTGTGGGCGTTAGTCGGTGCGAAGGTCGGAAGCTTGACTTGGGCGGTGGTATCGGCAGGCGTGGCAGAAGGGGATGGTGATCTTTCATCATCAGAAGTATCGGACATCTCTGCTGGATGTTGGTGTGGTGGGGTCACCACTATAGCAGGATGATTAAGACAAGAGGTATAATCTTGAAATGATACTTTATTAATGAACTACAGCGGTATTTTTTATGAAAGTTACCAATCATGTATAATCATTTGATATTAGCCTTTATGGCTCCTATGCATATGAAAATCAGGTGTGCTCTCCGGTGGCGCCACTGGGGTGTTGCTATGTAGATTGTCGTGAGAATCACGGAATTTGGCGACATCCTGTTGTCGTGAGAATCACGGAATTTGGCGGAATGTTGTCTGGGGCTCTCACTTTTCGGCGTGAGAAACGCAGGTTTAGAGTGCTGGCACAAAGATAGGTACTTGAATAGTAAGAAATAGAAATGTGAATATAGAAGTAATGACAAACGAATTCAAACTTTCCTATAAAAATTGATTGCTCCTAAAGAATCTGAAGGAGACACGCACGTAAGATAATAGACCGAAGGAGGAAAAAAGAAAATTCAAAACCGAATGAAGTAGGAGTGTGGCATCATTCGGGAGCAAAAGTAGTAAACAAATGTTTTCTTATAAAAGAATCGATCGTTTTTAATCAATGCTCTTCAAGACAAAAATAGGAATAAACGATACATTGTTAAAATTAGAAATAAAAACAAGAATAAATAGTAACAGCTGTCATGTAACCTCCAGTAATGAAAACCGATGTGGACACACTTTTTCTCTCTTGATGCATATTTAATTCGTACATGGTGAAATCATGCAAACGTTATCTCTCTCTCTCTCTCTCTCTCTCTCTCTCTCTCTCTCTCTCTCTCTCTCTCTCTCTCTCTCTCTCTCTCTCTCTCTCTCTCTCCTTCTTGGCATATATGAACAAATACACGTTAGTTAGTTACGATAATGAAAGCTTT
>NC_087220.1:30048418-30088418 GCF_015104395.2 Macrobrachium nipponense | reverse complement strand
ATGGTTTTACAAGGGAGGAACATTAAACCATTCCATTAATGGTCTCCAGTAAAATATTGCTAAAATAAATGAGCCTAGAGACAGTCAGAAGTGGTATTTGTTTCCTAAAGAATGTAAGAAAGCCGTCATTGTTAGATATTTTGCGACTCGTCGGGAAGGAAGTTTGCTCTTGTTATTGAATAGTATTTTTAATCTTGTTATTGATTCATAGACATAGATATTATATCTTCATATCTAAATCATATCTGAATATCTACTCCCATTCCGTCCATTTTCGTCATTTTTAATCTGGTGGCGAAGAACTTCTTTTCAGGGACATATAAAAATTGTCTTAGCTGTGGATTATAATCTTGGCTCAACTGTCTTACGTTTTCCATCTCTTTTTGTGGTCAGTCATAAGACTGGAAACATACCTGTCTACCCTGATCATCGCAAGAAATTGCTAATCACCATAATCATTGCATATATGAAAGAAGTACATATAATGTAAACACGTCATGTTTCCAGCAATCTCTTATTTGATAAATCTACGATACAGTTAACACTTCTTTGTGAGAAGCTTTTGTGAAAAATACTTTTTGTGGATGATAATATTTAAAAAAATATTAAATGTTTGTATAGAAAGAGTTAAGACAAATAAAACAATAACTAAATATATATTTTCAATTAGGTATGCTGTGAGTTTTGCCAGAGAAGGATACTGTTATAATTATAAGGATATCATCATAAATATCAAACGCCTTTTGCTTCGTACAGAATTGGAGGCAGTGATTATAGTGATGATAATTATTATTCTAGGTAACTCGGGATGAAATCTAAAGAATTCTTGGATTCGTAAAAAAATTAAGAACGAAGATCTGTTACTGGGAAATAGTAGAGTTAAAGAAATTTGCATTTTAGATGAATAGATAAAAAGAAATAAATACAAGGAATTGATTGGTTACTTGTTATGGCATCTAAAGCTAAAAACAGTAGACGTCATAGAAATTCAAATTCAAAGTTTCTTTTATGAAATTAGTTATTCAATGATTTATGAAATATTTGACGACATTTTGGAGTTTCTGACATTTCAACATCGCTCTACTTGGCCTACCAATTCTTCGTGAAACCGTCGCATAGGGTTTCATTAAGAATCATATTTTTTCAGGGTGTTATGTGCGACCATCAGTTTTGTTAAGATGTGACAACTTTCTATAAGTATTCTTTATTATCAATGTGTTCGAGGGATCTCTCTTAGATAGTGAGCCCCAAGGGTTTTGACCCACTATACGTATCCACCTTTGCGGTGTGTTTAGTGCAGGCCCGTTGAGGATTACTGTAAAAATGTGAACAAAAGACTATATATATCATAAGATAACGACCCCCAAGAAATAGTAGTCCTAGATAACGACACACTAGATAACGACCCACGAAAAGTGAGAAGGAAACGTTAGCGTACAGCAAATGATCAAAGGTTAAAACCTGATCTTGACGCGGCTGGAAACTTGTCGTCCAAATTCTGAAACCGTGCTCCGGCTAAGACAAAGGAGCAGGAAGGAGTCTGCTGCCCGTAATATATCAAGTCGGCAGCAAACTTTGTGAAGGCTCGCCTAAAGACAACACAAGTAATATCACGCCGTGTACACATTGCGCGTTTGTATGAGTAGGTGTGTGGGAGAAGACACACGGGGAGAATATTTGAATACGGCTATTTTTTGGCAGTAGTTTTACCGTAACTAAAATTGGGATGAGTTCCATACAAAAATGTAAGAAGTAGGATATATGAGGAATGAGCAAAGGAAAGTGTACCACTTTTCACAGCGACTGAAATGAAAAGAGAATATCAGATGGAAAAGCGAAATTCGAGACCGGGCTGTAGATGACGAAACATTTACCAGGACTCAGATGGAAGAAATCCTTTGTGATCTGAATGAAGACAGATTTCACTAATGAAGATAAATGTCGTGAACAGTTATGAGAAAGAAGGCATTCAATCCACTATCACTATCTTATAACTAATGGCATCATCATTCAACAACAAAACAAAAAAATCATTTTAGCAGATCCACATGGAATGACATCAACCTGCCCTACGGAATGATCGTGATCGTTTACGTCGTATTGATAAAGTAACTCATTAAAGAATTCCCAACTTTCTGCTGCTGCAGGTAGCATAATGGCTTTATAATGACTCAAGAAAGGAAGTGATATTTTCTCTCCAAGTTTATTACCACATCAGAATTTCAAATGGTTATTTTCAACGTGGGGACTTGGTTTCTGTTATTTCTTACATCTTTCGTTCATATACGATCTGTGTGTCAGAGCTTACAAAGATTATCAAATAAGTTTGTGTTCTGGCTGGAAGAGCTAATGTACTGCTCAGACATATGGACGATTCCAAGTTTGTACATTAAGACATACGAAAGAGGAATGAGATTTCTTTGGTATAATAACACATTCTCTTCTTATCCTATATTTCAATCCTTTGCTTTTCCACCGCAACAGCAACCAAGAGTTCTCTCTTTCATTCCGTTTATCTATGAGCATGATAACTCCTGATGCGGAATTGCGACTCTGGTTATCCAGAAAGAAAAAAGGATCAACGAATAACATCTTCACTTGGTGACCTTGGGAATGTGTTACCTTTGATTGCAATAGTGCCATCGCCCACTCAAACTCGTGATGTTAGCAGGTGATCAATGCGGAATAGTTATTAGGAGGGTGATTATTATGTAATCAAGAGCAAATTATAGCTTGCATAAATCTGAATGAAGATCTACGAGAGAGAGAGAGAGAGAGAGAGAGAGAGAGAGAGAGAGAGAGAGATTTCAGATTTTCCTTTTTCAATAGTTTGGTAAGAAAAAAAAAATGTTCTAGAGGGAAGATAAGAAATTTAGTGTCGTTATATGAGAATAATCAAACGAGCGCAAGTAGCAGATAGTCTGATTAACTAAAGTAATTTTCCGCGTATTATTTGTTAATCAAGAGACCCCCTTCACAAATTAAGTCGGGCTCGCGCGCTCATGCACCTCCAAACAGCCGTGAGACGTTTGTAAACAAAGAATTGTTTATCAAATCTCCTCGAAGAACTCTAAGTGCATTAATACTATAAAGAATCACCATTCACTTGTTCCCTCAAGACCAATAGAATTCGTTAGTTGCTATTTAGGTCAAGCACTTCTAAGCTTTTCTAATACTTTAAGGGTAATAGCATTCAAGGTGCTGAGTGCGTTTCTTAAACCTACCCGGTGTTTTCTATTTCGCTTAGATGTTCCTCTTTGTTTTCTCTAAAAGAAAACTATTCAGAGGCTTTGTCTGTTCGTCCGCACTTTTAATATCCGCCCTCAGATCTTAATAACTACTGAGGTTAGAGGGCTTCAAAATTGGCATGTTGATCATGCACCTTCCTATCATCAAACATACCAAATTACATTCCTTCTGGCAACGGAACAGCATAGGCCACCATGGCCAGTTGAGAGTTTCATGGGCTGCAGCTCATACAGCATTATACCGAGACCAACGAAAGATAGGTCTATTTTTGGTGGCCTTGATTAGACGCTGTACAGAAATCTTGTTTGCGCTGAAGGAACTTCGACACATTATTAAATGTTTTATTTAAGGTTAAAGTTAGCCATGATCGTGCGTCTGGCACCGCTATAGGTGCCAACAACACAGGCCACAACAGGGCTGTGGCTGAAAGTTTCATGGACAGCGGCTGGGAGCTTCATACAGCATTATATACTGTACAGAAAAACCTGATTACACCGAAGCGAAGAGTCTGTTTGTATGAAGGTCTTGTAGAGTCCACAGAGCCATAAGTAATTTTTCTGAAGACCGCATAAAACTATGTCGACGTTGTTATTCTATATACCTTGGATACAGCAATCCACAGGTCTTTACGTAGTTATGACTGCCGCTGTAACATTTTTCTAGTTCATAATGCATAAAAAGGGACTAGAGTTCACAAATACTGCATAAAAAGGGACTAGAGTTCCCAAATACTGCATAAAAAGGGACTAGAGTTCCCACATACTGCATATAAAGGGACTGGAGTTCCCAAATTCTGCATAAAAAGGGACTAGAGTTTCCCGGGCCAAAGTTCCTGCATTAAAAAGGGACTAGGAGTTCCCAACCAACTAAAAAGGCATAAAAAGACATAGGAGTTTCCCAAATTCTGCATTAAAAGGGACTAGAGTTCCCAACTACTGCATAAAAAGACTAAAAAGGGAAAGTTCCCAACTACTGCATAAAAAGGGACTAGAGCATTAAAAAGGGACCCTAAGACTGTCCCAACCATTCTGCATAAAAGGGACTAAAGAGTTTCCCAACTAAACTTGCCCAAATAAAAGGGTGAACTAAAAAGGGAAGTTTTTCCCAACTTTTAACTAACTGCATAAAAAGGGACTAGAGTTCCCAATACTTGCCCATAAAAAGGGAACTGGAGGTCCCACTGCTGCATACAAAGGGACTAGAGTTTCCCAACTACTACTGCATAAAAGGTACTAGAGTTCCCAACTACTGCTATAAAAGGACTAGAGTTTCCCAACTACTGCTAAAAAGGGACTGAGGTTCCCAACTACTTGCAATAAAAAGATACTAGAGTTCCCAATACTGCATAAAAGGGACTAAGTGTTCCCTAACTACTGCATAAAAAGGGACTAGAAGGTCCCAAATTTCCTGCATTGAAGGGACTAGAGTTCCACTAACTACTGCATAAATAGGGCTAGAGTTCACATCTACTGCATAAAAATGGGGCTATAGTTCCAACTACTGCATAAACAATAAGGGACTAGAGTTCCGCAACTACTGCATCAAAAGGGACTAGAGTTCCCAACTACTGCATAAAAAGGGGACTTAGAGTTCCCAACACTACGCATAAAAAGGGATAGAGTTCCACCCAACTACTGCAGAAAAAACGGGAGGATAGAGTTCCCAACTACTGCAAATAAAAAGGGACTTAGAAAAAAAGGGTCCCAACTACGCATAAAAAAGGGACTAAAGTTCCCAAACTACTGCATTAAAAAGATACTAGAGTTCCCAAATACTGCAAGAAAAAGGGACTGGAAAAAGGGTTCCCAACTACTGCATAAAAAAGGGGACCTAGAAAGTTCCCAAATCTGGCATTAAAATGGAACCTAGAAGGGTTCCCAAACTTACTGCATAAAAAGAGACCTGGGAGTTCCCAAAACTTACTGCATTGAAAAAGGGAACTAGGAGTTCCCAACCCTAACTGCATAAAAAAGGGGACTAGAGTTCCCAACACTGCAAATAAAAAGGGAACTAGAGTTACCCAAAACTACTGATAAAAAAGGGACTAGAGTTCCCAAATACTGCATAAAAAGGGACTAGAGTTCCCAAATTCTGCATTAAAAGGGACTAGAGTTCCCAACTACTGCATAAAAAGGGACTAGAGTTCCCAACTACTGCATAAAAAGATACTAGAGTTCCCAAATGCTGCATAAAAAGGGACTGGAGTTCCTAACTACTGCATAAAAAGGGACTAGAGTTCCCAAATACTGCATAAAAAGGGACTAGAGTTCCCAAATTCTGCATTAAAAGGGACTAGAGTTCCAACTACTGCATAAAAAGGGACTGGAGTTCCCAACTGCTGCATAAAAAGGGACTAGAGTTCCTAACTACTGCATAAAAAGGGACTAGAGTTCCCAACTACTGCATAAAAAGGGACTAGAGTTCCCAACTACTGCATAAAAAGGGACTAGAGTCCCCAACTACTGCATAAAAAGATACTAGAGTTCCCAAATACTGCATAAAAAGGGACTGGAGTTCCTAACTACTGCAAAAAAGGGACTAGAGTTCCTAACTACTGCATAAAATGATACTAGAGTTCCCAAATACTGCATAAAAAGGGACTGAAGTTCCCAACTACTGCATAAAAAGGGACTAGAGTTCCTAACTACTGCATAAAAAGGGACTAGAGTTTCCAACTACTGCATAAAAAGGGACTGGAGTTCCCAACTACCGCATAAAAAGGGACTATAGTTCCCAACTACTGCATAAAAAGGGACTAGAGTTCCTAACTACTGCATAAAAAGCGACAAGCTGGGAATATCCAGTTCTCTTTCAGATGACACATTTCCAACTCATGCGAGTACAGCCATCAGTTTTCCTGCTCTACATCTCTTTCCCATTATCGTGTGTCTTCCTTTAGGCCTGGGACTGGCTTAGTCTCACGGCTTAACGCTTTGAGGTTGTAACGAGCCCCCAGGGCGTGATCGGAAGAGAAGTAATAAAGGATTTGGAATTTCTACAACTGTGTCTTGCTAACTAATAGAACCTAACGGCCTGTGAATGTATCATGTTATCAATCTGGAACATCATGACATTTATACCAAGTATGGAAATAAGCATAATTTAATATATTGGTGGAAATTTTGCGTTTACTTGCTTCTGCAAAAAGTCATCGTAGTGGTTGGTGTTTACTGATGTAGCACGGGGAACTGATAATTCAAAATGTTATGCTGCTTTGGAAGCAGCAACCTGTCTAGTAGTGTCAAACAGGATTGCTAAATGGTTACTCATCACCGCAGGGCAAATTCGTTCAGATATCGATTATCCCTTTCCTACGGATCGAGTTTCGTAAACGCATCGTACTTGTGTCCTTAAATACGCATGGCTTGAGTAGGTTCTCTCTCTCAGGAACAATGGGCGGTTTCGTTTTTGCTCAATAGTTAATTCCATTTTATCTAGATCACATAAATTTTAACCTTCAACAAATTCTTTAATAGAAACTAGTAAGTGCTCCCTCCAAACCATTTTCAGACATTGATGACATTTCCTTATCAGTGGTTTGTGTCAACCATCTGCTTGACAAGACTCATTCCCAGATACATTTTCTTATTTAGTTTCCACCTACTCTAGCAAAGTGCAGTGTCAGCGAAAGTGCACAGCAGCTAGCTTTAAGTGGGATCAGAGATAAAAACTCGCTATGCAAGACTTAATACAACTTTATTTAGACTTAGATTTCTTATTATTTGCAATAAATATCAGGTTGATATGGTAAATCATAATTATCGGTGTGTATACCCCGCTAGCCCTGATGTGGCCATTATTTCTCCTTTAGTTAAAGTTTCGTATTGTGCTCCTATATTCTTGTCAAGTTGATGTGAAGTTTTGGATATTTGTTCATGGAAACGTGATTCTAGTGCCAACTTTTTTTCCTTTGTTACCCAGATGTAAGGTACGATCTGATTTCTAATCAACTTAGTGCATTTAAGTACTAAGGCTTTTCCGTCTTAAACCAATTCAGAACCTGTCGGAGAGACCTGGAAGGGAATCTCTTTGAAGTCAGTTGCAATGGCGTTATTTTTGGAAGAACTGACGAAAAGAACGTTCCTTGTTTGGCTGGTACACGTTAAAAACAACCTAGCTGGACTTACATCCGTTTTTACATGAGAACTGACCTTGGCTGGAGAGAATTTAAGAAAGTCCATCGATAATGGATAGGAGGAGTCCTGTGATGTACTTTTATAAGATTCTTCAGTATGGATATTCATGGTCAAGAATAACCGCCAATTCTCAAGAAAACCGGCTAAATCTGGATCTAGATCCTTTGCATACAAGGATGAGCGATATATAGATTTGTGCTCTACTAAGAAGTCTGTTAGCCAGCTTGGTACGTGCAAGACAAATCTCTTACCTTTTACCTTTCGAGTGAGTTCGAGGGAGTTGGCCATTGCAGCTGATTCCCTCTCCCCTAACCCCGCCCCCGCCCCCCCAACCCACACACTCCCACCCATCAGGGGTCTCGCCGTGCAATATTATGTTTCTAAAGCTAAAAGAGCCGCGTGGACTTAAAATTATTTTTGCATTGTCTCCTTTCTTTACAACTGTCAGAAATAGCGTGCTTTTAACCATCAAGAAAAATAGATAACTTATGCAAGTAAATTAAGGAAACTTGTTCCACTTAAAACTTTTGCTTTTATGTGTGTAGTTTTTCCCTCGATGCTATGCTAGACTTTTTAAGATTTTGATAAAAAGCAAAGATCTGTCTCTGTCCCTACTGTACTTGAATATTTTCGTATGAAATATTGTTATCAACGAGTGCGCGTTTATGGACGTTTAAAAGAAAAAAAAAAAGAAAAAAATAGAAGTCGTGATAATGGCCCATTATTCTCAAACAAGAATTACCTATTCCACTCTTTCACTTTCCTTTGAAGGGAGCAATTAAGAAAGCAAATGTCTTCTCCCAAGTAAGAAAGAGAATTCGCATTTCATTTTTTCCCCAAACATAATTTCTTGGACACTGATAAGACGAACGAAAATATAATTGCTCATTAGTGGCTGTGTTTAGCCTAACGAGAGAAGTTAAAGGGATATGACGAGGACTAATTAGGAAAGTCGAGATCATTTTTCTTGTTCGGATTATAAAATCATAGAAATGTGGAGGATCTTCAGCGTCCATAGATGATGAGGAAATGGTACAGTGTGATAATTGTATCCTCTCTACAAAGAAAGCTCATTTTTGAAAATGCCTACGGATCTTATTTGCCTATTAGTTTGTCTTCCGTTGTTAATGCTGATGGAAGATTTATTATTTGGCTCCTGTCTTTGAGATCCGATCTTTTTTTTTTCAGTGAAAGGTGATGATTTCAAACGTGAATTAGATTTATTGCTTACAAAAGTGTAAAATGTTAATATTAATTTGACGTTTTGCGGTTCTTTGTTGAAAGAAAGGCTAAATTCGGAACAAGATAAAGATGACGTATTTGGAAAGTCAAAAGGGAAAAATTACCAAGGAAAAGGATAGGAAATAAATGAAAATAGTAACGAAGCAGGGATAGAAGTAACTCAGAGGAGAATCTCAAGTTAATTTTACGGTGCTCCTGTCACAAGTCAAGCTTCAGGGAATGTCTACTTTGGGTGTGTCTTCACATGAAAACAACTATTAAAAAAGACTGAAAAATAAAAAACATTACTGAAAATATCACGATAACTGTTGTTGATTTATATACAGCAAACTATGTGTTAAGAGAATGGGTTATGTGGTTAGAATATGCATCTTAATTCTAAAAGCTACTTATGATGAGTTATATTTATGAAAAACTGGCCAAGCAGAATTATCTTTGGTTATGCAAGAGCCACATACTTCAGATATTTTTTCTTCCTTTTCTGTATTCATTATTCCATTCCTGGAATTCTCAAAAGAGTCGTCAGCCAGCTTAGCTATTTCAACCACAAATATGGAGTACTCATAAATTATCGGCATTTATGTGTCATTTAAGCAAGACATATTACGTCGACGCACCATGATCTCAGTCAATTTTCCATTGAATAATTAATGCTAGTAAATTTGCAGGAGTTGGAAACATGGGAAACAAGGTATATACAATTGCATTTGTGCCGAGGGCCAAAATGTTTCTATTCTCGAGAGCAGAAAAGACAGAAGTGGGCGATTGGAATGTTCTGCTGGAGACGCAAAGGAATCAGAGCAAAAACATCAGCAACTTTGATCTGGTCATGGTTCGAGTCATTCTGCAAAACAGTCCACATTCTGCGATGATGTTTCTCACAGCTGAAAGGATTCAGCAGCTTTCTTCTCTCCTCGCATCTGAAAGATTTCATATCATTCAAAGGACGTCACGCTCCCGTTCTTTCGACATCGTGGATTAAACTCTTACATCTTCTTTTTGTTAATATATCTTCTTAGAATACGTTGTCTGACATGTTATGGCTGTCGTAACAAACCTTCCTTTTCTCTCAAACTTTCTAATTTGAGGTAAAAAGTCGTTACTCCATCTGAAGGCTTTCAACAACGCAAAGATTAAAGCAGTTTAGTTTTGGCCAGTTTTAAATCAATGAAATTAATTTACTGAAATTATTGTACAGAGCAAATGTACGGCTCTGCTGTTATTCAATTTGGGTTTTTAACCAGTTGTTAATACTAATTATGGACTATTTTTTTAATCTTTAGGTTCTGTGTCATTTGTAGGCCTTAGTCTCAGATACAGTGGTAAAGTAAAGAAATTATTCATCTTAATGAAGTAAGAAATTCCTAACATGAGTTTCATCAAGACGAACATTTGCATAAGAAAGATCATGAACTAGAGCCCGAGTGATGAAGTTGGTTGGTGATTAGCGCCAGTGTCCTGCGGAAAGACTTGGAAGCAAGATGGAGTTTAAATTTTTGGGGTTATTTCCTGGAAATATTCTGTATCTAGTAAATTTCCTTTCTATTGAGCATTCGAACTCATGTGGGATTGAAGGTAAATGTTATGATTCGAATGGTAGGTAAACCTTTAAATATTAACGAAAACCTGTCTCTAACCAGTGATTTTTCTAACTCCATGCACGAATAAAAAGAGATTTTAAAGAACTCGATGATGCTGACTCAAAAAGCAGAGGCTGTTTTACATTCCCTTTAGGCTTTGTCCATCTAACATTCATTTTGTTTTCTGTCACTCTTTCTGTGGCTTATCAGGGGAACATGAGAGTAAACGACGGAAATTTTCTCTTTGTGTTTGTTATTGTTATTGCCGTAATAATGGGAGGCCAAAGTAAAGTAAAGGACAGATTATGTGTATAATCTCTCTCTCTCTCTCTCTCTCTCTCTCTCTCTCTCTCTGTCTTACTATCCCCTAGGCCCCCCGTATAATACTCGACGTAACTGTAGCTAAACTTCACACATTTCACTGCAGCGAGAGGGAATTTGCGATGGTCATATCTGCTCCATGTCAGGCACATAAATCCCTTCGTGGCGACGTAACGGTTGAATGAATAGCACTGCCCAACACGGCCAGGTGGTTGCAAGGTTATTATTATTATTATTATTATTATTATTATTATTATTATTATTATTATTATTATTATTATTATTATTATTATTATGATTATTATTAGTATTATCATATTATTTATTATTATTTTATTATTAGATTATTTTAAATTATTTTTTTTTTATTATTAGAATTATTATTATATTACATTATTATCATTATTTTATTATTATTATTATTATTATTATTATTATTATTATTATTATTATTATTATATATATATATATGTTTTTTTTTATGTCGTGTGTGGCATTTAGTCACAATAAAATCTTTGCAGAGAAGTATGGTCATGGAAGATAAAAATGACAATAGTAAAGCCAGAGTAACATTATTCTTAGATGAAACTTAAGAGCAAATTAAGGATTCACTACTAGTATGTAAATTAATGGTAATTGCAGGAAACTGGAGAAACATATTTAGACTAAAGGGTATTTTCAAGACAGGGAACAATTACTGAATGATGTGGACTCACAAAATGAGTCCAAGATTTGAGCACATCATTTACATGGCCATAAAGTGAGTGGCGTGATACAGCTAATCTTATTGTGTGTTGTTAATACTCTCATTAACTGATATATATATATATATATAATATATATATATATAATATAGATATATATATATATTATATATATATATATGCTCATAATCGGCTCTTGTTCAAATATTTGTGCAATATAGTTACTTCACTATTAAATATATATATCATAAACTGATCGAAAGGCACACAACAAGCACACGCATACATGTACAAACTCTCTCGCTCTACGTCTCTCTGTCTCTCTCTCTACTCCTCTCTCTCTCTATCTCTCTCTCTCGTCTCATATTATTATCATATATATATAACATATCTATTATGTATAATATATATATATAATTATATATAACTATATAATTAAATATATATATATTTATATATATGTTAATATATGATATATATATATATTATATATATATATATATATCATATATATATATATATATAGATCATATTATACTATATATATATATATAGTATATATATAAGCAAATACCATTTTCCTGTGGTATTCGCTTATTTAATGAAGTCACGTGCATCTACTGTGATTTTTTAAGCATATATATATGTGTGTGTGTGTGTGTCTGTGTGTGTATGTGTGTGTGTGTATTCTTCTTATCCACCGTTATCCCTACATTAAGGGGTCGCTTACCTGATGCACCCTCGCCACTGCATGCATCAGGTATGGTTTCTTGTTTGGCAAAGGGGTTTTTACGACCGCATATGCCCTTGCTGTCATCAACCACAGTAATTGGCGGTGGGCCTCGCCTTTGACTGCAAGGCAGCAAACTGTCCTATTAATCGCCTTATACAACACGCAGGACCTACGGTGATAGTATTCTTACACCTCTACCACAGCGTATATATATATATATATATATATATATATATATATATATATATATATATATATATATATATATATATATATATATATATATATATATATATATATATTTGTGTGTGTGTGTATGTTTGTATGTATGTATGTATGTATGTATAGTTAAGAAGCCTGTGGTTATTGCAAACAAATTTTTCATGATCAAGAGCAATGTGTCGTCTATACTATGAATTCTTATATCTGTTCCTTACGAAATATAAATTCATCGATTTAATAGGTTTGACTTTTTGTTGTTTTTCCGCACATTTTTTTGTCGCTTAGAAAAGCAGAATAAAAACGAACGTCATTTGTGATGTGACGTCACAACGTTTATCCATAAAAGTAAAAACACGCGCCAGTGCTGATTATGAAGGTCATAGCTCAACTAGTGATATGAACGGAAATTTTCTCTGATTCCACTTTTTTTTATATCATCATTATAATTCTGGAACGACTATTGTATTGCACATAACAATTATCAAGAAGTGAAACAATATTGCAAATTGTGATAGGCGAAATGAGTTATTGTTTAATTTATGTTCAGTACGATACGTCTCTTATTTTCTTCGACTGATTGCAAAGAACCCACAAACCGACGCATTTTTTTTAAGACGTGTCACTCGAAGTAGTCGTCATCTTCAACGCTATGTGATTGACATCGAGGATACGTTTTAGTAGTATTTGCGCGTCACCCCCAAGCCATATTTTTTCATTCCTCCTCGAAGTGAGTAAAGAACTAGATAGTAAAAAAAAATTTTTTCGAACACCCAAAGCATATTTCTAACTCTTTATTTTTGACGTTTCGGTACAAATATGGTACCATTTTCCTCGCGTAACTTCAAACAATGAGGACTTTAAACCTTGATGGCAGTTCATTTCCTTTGTACATAATGTTAATGTGATTTATATCATCATGATAAAGTTAACAAATGTTTTTTTTTAAGTTTCTTTTTTCTTTTAATTTTTAGACCTTTATTGTTTGTTGTAATTTCACCTGATTTAAAAAAATGGTACTAAATTCGTATCGAAACGTCAAAAATAAAGAGTTGAAAATAAGCTTTGGATGTTTTTTCGTCCTAGAATTCATCAGTCTACTGAGATTCCCAAAGTCTACTCCATTACATGATATCTGAATCACTACAGTTCTTGGAAACATACGACGGAATATAATTTCTTTCGGTCGATGTGGACACGGAGAGGAGGTTGCTGTATTGTGACTGCAATGTTGTCGGTGTCACAGAAAGATTTCTCCCTCTCCATCTCACTAACTTACAACTTTTCTACGAATGAAGCACTAACATTTCATCTCCTCCAGAAATCCTGAAAGCCACTTTCATTATTATTATTATTATTATTATTATTATTATTATTATTAATATTATTATTATTTCAGTGAGTGAAATCTATTCACATGGAACAAGCACACTGGGCCTATTGAATAGAAATTCAAATTCGATATTCCAGAGAATGTTGGTTTCAACCTCCCACCACAACCCCGCACTGCAGCAGTAGCCGATCATGATATAAAGCCAGTGGTTTTTCATTGCCCTGGGGGAGACGCGAACCCGCGTCATCTGAGTAGCATCCAAGACACTAACTACTATACCAGCTAACAGCCTTTTCAACCTCTTTAGATAATTACATTCATCATCAGTCATGAGGCTCGTTATGACGTCATTAGGCACTGTGTGCCCCTTCCGGCAGCAGACGATGTTTCCGAACTACTTTCTGCATAATAAATTCTTATTAGATGCCGGAGGATCAGTTCGAATCACAGTTTTTTCTCCCAAAAAATCTCTTTTCCGATTTATATTTTCATACAACTTTTTAGTTATTCACTGTCATAATTGAGCGTACTTACCTTCTTAATAGAACGAAAATAGTGTTTGGGAAAATGATATGGCATTAAGTGTGTATTTATGAGTGTGTGTGCTCTTTTTCTTCTTTGTTTGTATGTGTTTGCACCCAACGCTTGTGTGTATATGTGCGCTGTTCCAAAATGTTAGAAGGGTATGTAAATGTCCTCCACGAACTTTTAATAGTCTGTTAGTGTATCTAAAAGTGATCATCGGACGATGATTTTATCATCAAGGGAGCGGCAACAGATTCAATAAACGTAAATAGATATACAAATGAAAGACAGATAAAGAAACGAGGAGCCTTGGGTTCACTAACCATCCTGGAACTCATTTTTATTAACGAGTGGAACTTATTATAAGATGGATCCTCAAATCAGAAGCTGAGAGAAAAGTGTCTTCAGAGCGGAAGTCCTTTGAATACCGATGATTAATATCAAGATGTCAAGCCTTTTGGGATTCACGGCGCAAAAGGGATTGTTCGTTTAATGAGCTGTCAGCGCCAGAACCCAAAAATGCCTCCATTTCCAAAGGCGATCGATCTAGAGATTGTGGCAGGATTCCATTTCTGCTCATTTTTATTCCGCCTCAAGTCGCACTAGATTGCATTGGCCTAACGAAATCAACTTTAAGATGAGTGAAAGGCATTGAAACATATTAGTCCTTATTAAATGCTCTGTTCGTAGAATTTTGCGTCAGTGATCTAAACTAAATACATTGCCAAAGTACAATATTAGTGATAATATAGTCTGGACAAGGGTTGTATATGATGCAGTAAAATAGTTCCACATATTTTTACATAGAGAATTATTACAGAACGAGCACGCGTCGGCCTGCCGCCGCTGTAGTTTGCACGGTCAATACGAGGTGTACAATCCTACATTCCCGGCACCACGTTTCACACCGGGGCGGACAAACAAGATCCACTCGCCTTTTGTTATTACAGAATACGTGGACATGCAAATGAAACTGTTGTCAAGAATACCATTGTTTCTTGCTCCATTTCAGCGTACTATACACAGTTGAATTGACATGGACTATGAACAACATGAAATAAACAGTAAAATTTGCAGATGATATGAAATATCGCGAGGTTTAGAGAATGATGATAATATCACGTGGACAGTAGAATGATCATGGTGGAGGCAAGAAAATACTGAAACTTTACGTTGAATTCAGAATGTAAGGTTCAAAAGAAATCCACAAGAAATTAAGAATGAGATGCGCAAATGATATCCACAAAAATTTAAGAATGTAGCACAACATAAATAACGCAGTATTAGGTAGGGGTAGAAATATGGCGGGGTAGTATATACAATGAGTAGTTAGCTGACTTTTCTTCTAGAAAGAGGTTGATAAGAATCCTCTCTCGCGCAGTGGCGGCTACAACTCTAGGCACTGATTGAACATTCTTACCTTGTAACATATAGTATTTGAACCTTATTCCATATCATGGCTCCATAATTACATAGTTAATAACGTTTTGGTTATTTTATGTCACTTTCAGAGTCTTGCAGTTTGTCTTAATCTGTTACTTCTCTTTAATTTACTCATTTCGTAAAGTTCAGTTTCACCCAAGATATAATATTTACCATTTTCATAATTGATTGGTTTAATTTTTCTTCTGACCCACAGAAAAACGGGTTCTCAAAAAATAGGTTGCTCGGGTAGCAGGACTTGGTGAAGGGTTTTATATATATGAAACTTTATCAGGATCATAATTTTCTTCAATATATGTTGGGGATTTTTAGCAAATAAAGCTTAACAGAACGGGAATTATAAAAGTTTCATCCACACATATCGCCTTCATGCCCTTTGATAGTTTTCTATTACTTTGAGCTTACCTCGTTTCTCTTCTCTTTCTTCCCTCGTTCTTTATACCTTTCTTCTTAATTCCTGACTTTCTTCTTACATAATACTGTATTTTTTTGTGTTTGTATTAGCAAAGCACCCCATTCCTGGTTTTGCCGAATGCAGAGATATCAATGAATAGCTTCTTTGTGTTATCTTTCTCTTTCCCTTTTATTCCTGGCAGGCTATATCCTCAAGCGTCTATTGTAACTTGAACATCTTGAATGGATTTCGGAAGAGCTGTCGTCGAAACTTATTTAAATTTCATGGTTCAGTGGAAAAGATGCTGGGAGTTTTCTCTGTGGGCGCTAGAAAAGCTTAATAGAATTTATATTCAGCGAATCACTGAGATGTCACGAAGAAGTCCCTTGTTATTATTGAGTTAGGGTGGATTTATCTTCAGTCATAAAGGTTTGTTAACCAAACTCCCTCCTTTACGGTTTTATTCATCTCCATCATTTTGCTATGCAACAATTCGTACCACTCGTCGTTTAGCTGCCAACATTAGATCTCTTTCTGATTTCTAGTAGTTTCCTTCATTGTTGTGATGGCTCTTCTTTATCAATAATCACCCACTTTGCGACGTCTGTTCATGCCTTTGCCGATGATTTAACTTTCCGCATCTGCACTGCCGTCGCACCCAATCCTTCTTGGTGTTCAGACTCGATTCGTTGTTCATCATTCATCTTTCCTCTTCAGAGCGCATCTGAATGGGGAACTTGTTACTGCCAAGTTCGGCGCTTCCGGGACACATTTATTACCAGATGCTTTGCCGTCTCTTCCATCCGCTTCCATTCGTTTTGATGGAAACTGAATTGAACATCTCTCTTCACTGCACATCTCGTGTTGGGGTTGACTATGATGTGAGAAGATCATATACCCCACATTGCTAGGTCTGCTGGTCCACTGGTATAATGGTTAGTGTCGTGACATGCCACTCAGATGTCGCGAGTTCGTGCCTCCCCAAGGGCGATGAAAAATCACCTTCTCTGTATCATGATCAGTTACAGCTGCAGTGTGGGGCTTGACATGGGAGATTCAAACCAACATTCTTTGGAAGTCAATGGCCCCTGTATGCTTGTTCCATGTGAATAGGTTTCATTTACTAAAATAATAATAATAATAATGATAATAATATCAACATTGGTTTTTCGTCGTAAATTCTTGTCTTCATTCTGGCTAAAATCAGCTTTCTTTATATTTCCTTATCTTGGGCCTCCAACGTCGAAAGGCTAAATCAATGGTCATTCTTTCCGCTTCTTTCAATCCTCTTTCTCCCAACCGTAATTTGCTGTCATCATTGTTACGTCCATCCTTTATCCGATGACTTTAGGATACACCTCCTGCTGGAAAAATTCCATGGCATCAGGTGCTTGATATATCTACGCAGAAGAATCATCGGCAACCTGTGGGCTCCTACCCCAAAAGCGGACGATCAAGGTTCCTAAATATGAAAGTCATTTAATTCATTACTTCTTTTATATCACTCAACCAACACCCTTTGGACCCACGTCTCCTTCCTTCCAAGACTTCCTTATAACAGGCATTGTGTCTGTGTATGAATAATTGTACTTTTTTTCCTCCCATGGAAAGAAGGAAAAATGAACTGAAGGTAGACGAAAAGGTACACCGATTGTTAAATGTAAAGTTATGTGGTAGTGCTTCTAAAGCGGGGAATGTTAACTTGATATATGAAAAATAATAAATGGTGAAGGAGAAATATCGAGTGGATGAAAGGCTGTTTTGCCTACGCCAGAATATAAATAGAAGACGAAGAATGGAAGACTGAAGTGTCAGTAACTGTTTTCAAATGGCATTTTATGGAGAAAAATTCTGAAAAGGATCGTGTTAATAAATGTGTCATTGACACAGAATAAAAGGAAATAAACGGAGAGTGTCAGAGAATTTCGATGAAAGACGAAGGTCTTCGAGGACAATTTATCTTACATCGGCCATGAAGAACGAAAGGAGATGACAAAGAAGATTCATCAAATCATTGCACCTTCATTCTCAGCTCGTAAAAAATACGGATATATTTATATTCCTTAGAAAAGGAGTGCAGAAGACTGAACAATACCCTCATGGGATTGTTTTCATAAATATCTCAGTGAATCTATGGGTTGAAGCAAATTATTGTAAAAAGGGTAAATTTTGTGATGATTGTTGGCGAAGAGTCAGGATGGTAACAAATGTGTAGTAAAAACGATACAAAAATAAATGTTTGAAGATATCTGTGTCTCGATTTCTCTTAATATTGATGTTTTTTTTTGTTTTTTTTTTTTGCCTGTTTATTCCTTAAATTCAGCTTACCTTTCAGAACCTTGGGTAGCCTTGACTTTGGCGTGAAGGTCTTAGAGTGGCTATATTGTATTGACGTTTTTCATGAGTTATAGAAACTTGGTATTCTCTCTCTTTGGAAACGACATAAAAGCTGGCTCCAAGTAGAATAAATTAATATAACTGTACTCTAGAAATGAGGATTTTGTGAGATGAAGTGCCATACTACCATTTTCATTGAGTTCATTATGTCTTAGAGAAACTAAAACATTGTATAAAGAAGTAATAGGCATAGTTATTGCGAGAGCTGTTTGTAATTATGAGTCTTTTCTTCAATAGATAATTTTCTGATGCATATAGGTGCCGCGTTTTTATTGTCTTTATCAAGAACACCTGCTTAAGGACACCAGAACCATTGTAAAATGGTATAATTGCAAGTGATATATCATAAAAATGGGAATTGTTCGACGTTGCTCCTAATTTTCTCAAACATTTGAGATAATTCGTCACATACAATTATAATGGTTACTACCACTGAATATCATCAGTTTTAAACAAATTGCTGCATCCGAAATAAGCGAAAAATTAACAGAAACATAAAGACGAACGATTGAAATCAAGCCACACTGCTGGAATACTGCGGGATTTTGGGGAAGACTGGAGGGTCTAATAGCGTCGTGTTCTCTCCTCCATCATCAAATACCGATCTCCACGAGGACTTAAGGAGCTCCTCGTTGCCTTTCCCTTACAAGGACGTCCCTGATGAAGAATGATCTCTGGCAATTCTCTGAGTGGTCCTCCACCAGATGCTCAGTTTCAGAAGAGGGATTAGAAAGATGTCTTTGTTTGACTCAACAGGAGAGCTACAAGGACTGATTACGGAACAGTTCCAGTCCTCTAAGTATTTGCAAGTGTGTCAGCTCTCTCTCTCTCTCTCTCTCTCTCTCTCTCTCTCTCTCTCTCTCTCTCTCTCTCTCTCTCTCTCTCTCGTTCTGGTTCTGGATTGATATATTCATATATGCTAAGAACTGATGTAATAACTGAGACTTACACGTCTATAAAACATGAAATCATTGTGGAATCGCATGGCCAAGTTAGTAAAATTTACTCTATCTGTATATGTGTACAAATGACTTATGTTTTTAAATAGTATCGAAAAAACAATACACACACATATATATACATAAATACCTACCTACATATATATATATATATATATATATATATATATATATTTATATTATTATATATATATATATAGATATTATATATATACATACATTATATATATGTATTATATATGAATATATATATATATATAGATAAATAATATATATAATATATATATATAATTAATATATATATTAGATTTATAAATATATATTTTATGTGATAATAATATTATATATATATATATATATATCTATATATATATATATATATATATATATTATATTATATATATAGATATATATATACACACATCTTCAGGCTCACAATGAATCAGAATTTATGCAATTTATGGCCAAGATGTCCTTTTAGAATTCTTAAAATAGCATTCATATACTTATACGAAGCTATATGAAACTATCGCTATGAAGGAATCAGCCTCGTCTCAGATGCTCCAAATGTATATGTGTGAAAAGGATTACCCATGAACACCACATATCAACTGTGGCCACCTTATTCACGTGGTCACACTATTTTCCGAAACTGTCTCTCATGCATGAACAAATAAATATATTTGTAGTATTGTTAGTCCTGGTAACTCGTACGAATCGAAGGTAGCCCCCAGCATTGGTCTGGAGTGGCCGTGGGAAATCCATTTTAACCCACTTATATTCATACATATCAGTGGATAATTTTGAGATGTGGCTAATTCTATCAGTTTGGTCTTCTCAAATAGTTTGATGCAGGCATGTTGACGATTTCTTGGGAAATCAAAAAGAAAACTTTGACCTAAAGGTAATTCTTGAGGTCATCAAATCCTTGGTCAGTTTTATGTAATCTAAACTCGAAAGGGAGGAAAATTATTGTATCCCGTTACATATTCAGAAACTTTTTATAACTCACCATATGTGCACTTCTATTTACGATACCAAAAAATGAAATATCTGTGTCCCTTAACTTATATAAGTCCATTAAGAATATTATGTCCCTGGGTACACTGAGGTGAATTTAATATCTTTTTTTCCTATTTTTAGAAAATGGTATAAATATTGCCAAAAGTCCTTTATTTTAGCCATTTAGGGAAAGGGAATCAATACATAACATACTAGGTTCACTTTTGTAAAAGGTTTTAAATCCGGTTCCAGTTTAGGAAAGTTGGACATAAAGGTAGTAGTATTTCAATAAAACGACATATAGAGAAGTATGCTTATTGAATATTGTCTATATATAGCTATATTGCGCTATAAAATAATCACGTAAGGCATACACGCACGTGCCAGACTGTATAAGACTGGAGCCTCCGAAGCTCTTACAAATGACGCAAGGTAATCATTGGCTTAATTCGGCCCACAGAGTTGGATGAGCAAAGGTCGAGGCAGTTATCCGCGTTGATGACTTTATCGAGAGAACTATTCTTGTAATTGTGTTAATGAACTGTTAAAGGGCGAAATTCAAACATAAGCACTTCGGTGCATCTGTGTCTTTAGTCCATGTTTATTCAGAAACGAAAGCGCTGCCTTTAGTTACGTTTTACATTTTTTCCTTTCATGCAAGATAATATATATATGATATATATATATATATATATATATATATATATATATATATATATATATATATATATATATATATATATATATATATATATAATATATATCATACATACAATTACTATATATATATATTATATATATATATATATAGTATATGTATATATCAGAGCAACGTATTTAGCATTGTCATTGTTATTGAAAGATAGTTAATGAACAGGTGTAGGTTAGAGCCATGTATGCACATATTAACTTAATCCCATAATATTTGTTGAACTTTAGACAGGTGGAGTTACACCCACACACGCATATACACGCACACATATATTAGGGTTTGTGCCTTGTATGATAAGGCGCCCTATGAGGTAATGTTAGACTAGCGATAATCTTACGCTAAGTCGGTTGGTATTGCACTTCCATCTTCAATGGAGTGTCTGGGGGTTTGTAGATCACTTACGAAGTCGGTATTATCTTGTTAGTTATTACGACGATGTGTTAAACTCATGGTGAGGAGGTTCTTGTAGAAAACACGAAATATAAAAATATATGTATTCTTCTGAAGTTTTACATGCTGAAGATCAGATATGATTGTACAAGTCTTCTAATAACGATAGCTTGATCGCTTCTGCCAATGATGATGGCTAATCCTATTCCTCTACATGATAAAGCTTAGGTAAAGAGGTACAGGTCTTCTAATGACGATAGCTAACTCTGTTCTCCTTGTCTACCATCTCTGTTACAAGTTATGAAGGAACAGACAGTAGTTCGAACATATGAACATACATACAAATGACATAGTTTCATACGAACACACAATCAAAATGAGACACGCTACAGATCACGTAGGCGGTAGTTGTCTCAAGCAGGGAGCTTGGACTGTTTCAAAACAAATGAATGACCACAGATGACGGCATGTCAACTTAGCCTACATACTTATTGTATACGTCATCTTTAGCGTCTCTAGTCTGATCACATTCCTGCAAGCAATCTTTTATATATATGGACTAACATTCCATATTTTTATTATGTAAACACTTACATCAGCTCGGTCAGCTACCAAAACCAACTACTGAATATTACTCAAACTTGACTTATAGGAGTGTGATACAGACACTATGTGAATATATATAGATAATATATAAAATACTTATAAGTAAAAAAAATTAATGGTGTACACTAATACAGATTCAAGTAATAAAATATAAAACAATGATATTGGTAAATAATAGTGATCACGTGATATATAATGATACAGTTTTTTTTCACTTCATCTCATTAAGATACATATGCTACAGAAAATACTAATGTACTCTGACAATTGCATAGAATGAAGATTAACATGACAAAAATCATATTTTAACTGATAAAAAAGTTCATATATGAATTGATAAAATTATTAATGTTTATGCTGATTGATTCGTTGATTTTTATGCTAAATGTTATATATCTGATTCATTAATCAATATACTAACTCATATATAACTGCAGATATTGGTAAGATAAAAGGTAACATATTGATTATAGGCTACCTGATTTGTTTATACATATGTATATGGATTCATATAATTATGATTAATATATGTGCACTTTAAATAGATTCCTATTGCGTACACGCAAAGATATATTTCGATTCCGTTATTTATGATCATTTACATATAGATTCCTAGTGCGTACACGCAAAAAATATATTTCGATTCTGTTATTTATGATCATTTATATATAGGATACATGATACTTTATATATATAGGATACATGACCGAGGTTATACTACTTCACTTTTAACTAGCGTTCGAACAACTTTTCGTCCATTACACAGTTCCAGACAACCACCTATAGCCCAATGAAACGGCCTATTTCACAGGGTTAAAACAAGGGGAAAAATTGCCTGGGCGGGTCCAACGTTCTATTTTTGCGCTCATACTTATTCTCTGCATCCTAAGCTACACGATTACGTTCGCGATGAATAAAAAAACATCCCCAGCACGAGTCCTTCGCCAGCAAGGTAGAGTTGAATATCCTTCGGGTCGTAATTGTCGGAAGTATGTCCCTTTCGTAGTCGATTCCGACAGCCGCTGGAGCGTTCCGCACGAAAACGAGATTAACGACGAGATACGGTGTCGGTCGAAGAAGTCCATGATGGTGCTTATTCCTTTCACATTGCAGGCGGTTGTTACTCGACTGCCGTCGTCCGCAGCGACGAACGATTTTTTGAAGTTGCGATGTGAAACTCTCGTACTGCAGGATACTGTAACAGGTTCCATTAATCAGCCTGCAAGTGAAATTATACTTGTCACAAGGGCAAAGTAAATTCAGACGACATCCAAATACAGGGGAGGGAAGAGAGCCATTTAGACCAGACTTAACCCACATGAATTCGCTGATATTTTGGAATTCAAAAGAGTCCGCTGTACAAACTTTTTTATCCATGGCATTAACAATGAGTGAACCTATCCAGGTCTATGATGACTGTAAAAATATCCATAATTATAACAAATAAACAGATATCAATACAAATCCCAAAGAAAATTCGATATTACTGGTAGTGAATTACTAGACAAAGAAGTGGAAAACGGAGCTATTTGTAAGATTGCCAGGCAACATAAGAGTCAAAGAGAATATTAATCATGATTCTATGTGCCCTAACAAAAGTTTCATATTCACTATTCTCGCGCGCATCCTCTGAGGTTAATTTTTTTAAAAACTTTATTAATAGGTAGGAGATGCAACGAAAAAAAACCCACTATGTAACTAATTTCTAAATAAACTTTGGGGTTTTCAAGAAAATGTGACATTTTCCCATGAATGTTTTACTTGAATTGTAATAGGCTAATGTTGCAAGTAAATATTTCATATCCACAACTTGATAATTCTAAATGTCTGTTTACCCATGTCATAAGCTGAATTATTGACTCTAATTGTCTATGAGGTTCAGAAAAAAAAAATTAATTCATTTTGATGTTATAGAAATTCTATTTCCTTATTTTGTTTATTAATTTTAAAATGATTGCAAGTTGCATTGCGCATACCGATAGACACTTGTACCTAACGTCTGCCTTGCCCATGAGAAGTTCGGGCTAAGCATTCCTTTCTCCAGTCAATCTGCTTCGCAAGCAGAGACGACACACAGATGAAGCCTGTGCAAGCAGATTATTGAGGTTAAAAGGAACAAATGCTGATACGGCAATGATGACGTCGTCACTTGGCAGGAGATTGCTCTCAGCCAGCTAAGAGTTACGTTACTTGCTGTAATAAATACGACTTTAGGATAAATTTATTATCTTTTAATACTCGACCCACACGAAAAGAATGTCTGAAAAAAAAACAGTACCAAAATTGAATAATATATTAGTTTCATGTTGGAAATCTGCATAATTGTAATTATGTTAAATTAAATATTCCTTATTCAAACTATATGAAAAAGGTTTCCATACAAATTCTATATATATATTTAGCCCTGTATAAGATTCATATAGGATTATTTCATAGATAACATTTTCACTTCTAGACTTCCTGACTTTAAAATCTCTTTTATTTTATTTTATTTATTTTATTTATTATTATTTTATTTATTTATTTATTTTTTTAATTTTTTTTTTCATTGACTACGAATATAAATCACCGGGACAGACAATATGTCAGTAGATTTTGGATATGTGTTTGAACTTTTAGCTTATTTGTCATTACTAAAGCGTTAAGTTAGAGTTCAAATCTTTACGCATATATATTTGGATATTATTATCTATGGTTACGTTTTGCTTATTGATTTTATCGTGATTCCTTTTTTATTATAATTTGTAACCCTTCCGACTTCTTGGACTGGAGTGTATTATATTGACTCCACTTGTATCCATATTTATCTTATTTTTTTTTATATTTATTTATTTATATTTTTTTATTTTTTATATAGTTGATTTGAAATTAAATGTAAATTGGGTTCTTGAATAAATGTGGGGCAAAAGTGTTTCTAGCTGCGTACCGTATAAGGCTACTTGCGGCATCAATTCTATAGATACAAGATATAAATGATAAAGGTATTTAAAACCGCGAGAACCGCTATAATCCAGTTCGGATCCAATATCACGAGTTGTAACTCGTAAGACATTGACACTTCCTATTTAATTATCAGTTATTCTACCAAACCGATTGACTCTGGGTGATAAAATATATTATTGGTTTTCTTAATGGAAAGGAATTCACACAACGTGTTAAGGAGATTATTATTGATTTACACCACCCGAGTCACAGATTATTCCTAACGCACTCAATTGTGGTGTTTGTTTTTAGTGCTATTAATTCTATATAACGTGTCAAGGAACTATTAACACTAAGAAGTGTTTATTCCCTCTGTCAGACTCGTAATTCTGTTAATAATTCTAAGTATATTCTTTCAAGGATTGATTTGGCACAGGATAGGCCCCTAAACTGACAGGTGTCTTAGTGTATCCCTTGTTTTCATGACACGGGTTACAATTAGTTATGTGCTTTTTTATATCTGTAAGCATTGTAGGCCAGTAAAACAGTGATTTGGCTTTCTGTGACATAGTAGGGAACCCTGGATGACGGAATGCAACCAGTTTATGACGATTGGTATGAAAGAGATTATTATTACTACCTGGTCGTTAGTCATCTGCTGTGTTCTTCGGGTTTTCCTCGTCACGGACCTACATATAATATTACATTTGATTACATTATTCTGATACACATACTTTAAATATATTTTTGCTTTAGGGTTTCTGCTCGAAGTGTTTATTGGTTTGCTTAGCCGCTGACCCTGTTTCCGTTCGAAGTGTTTATTGTTTTGCTTAGCTGCTGACCTTGTTTCCGTTCGAAGTGTTTATTGTTTGGTGTTTATTGTTTTGCTTATCACTGTTGACACTTGCTTTGTTCAGTTTGTAACAGTTCTGCGCTCCAACCCAGATATTCAATGGTCGCGATCTCCTGGGTTAATGAATTTTCTTGTTTAGATACGGTTTTAACAATAGGCACGGATGTTTCTATATCTTTTAGTCCAATTAATGGTTCTTTGCTGTATGGTGCGGGATTGCGGGATAATGCGTCAGCTATGATAATTGCTTTCCCAGGTAGATATCTTATCTTGGCTCCAAAGACCTGAATGATCATTTGTCACCGAGTTCCTTTTGGAATGTGATTAAAGCCTTTGAAAAACTCGGTAAAGGACTCATGTTCAGTAAGGACTTTATCAGGATAGCCATAGATTATGAACTTAAGATGTACTAGTGAGTTAAAGATACCTAGCCCTTCCTTGCCTATTACTGTATATTTACTTTCAGAGGGCTTTAGTTTACGTGAATAAAAAGCTATAGGAAAGAACTGTATCACATTACTGAAGTAGTATCCCTCTTACCCCTTGGTCTGAGGCGTCTGTTGCAATAAAAAAAAAATTCCTTATTTAAATCAGGGATTTTTAAGTTAGGTAAGCTGCATTATTCCGCTTTTAAGATATCGAACGCCTGTTGATGCTTTTTAGACCATAATCAATCTACGCTCTTCTTCGTAAGATCTGTTAAAGGAGCTGTCATGATTGAAGAGTTACATATTTGCATACGATTGTAATACCCACTACAGCGCAAAAGTGCTGTATCCCCCTTTTACGTTAATAGGTACCGGAAAGTTATGAATAGCCGACACATTACCCTGGATTACTTTAAGACCTTGACAAGACACATAAAACCTAGATAAACATGTTCGGTTTTAAAAAACTCACATTTAGATATTTTACTCTGAGATTATTTGTCTTTGTCTCTGTAGCACTAGCTCTACTTTATGTGAATGTACTTCTAAGGTATTAGAAAAGATTACAAGATCAACCATCTAAGCATGTAGGGTATCCCCTAAAAGTCTCCAAACACTATATTATAATTGGGGCTCAACGTAAGCCGGAGGCATACGTAAAAATTGATAATGTCCCCTGAGTGTGTTGAAAACGGTGTATGAGGTACAATCACTTAGGTAATGGTATCTGGTAAAAGCTTTTAACGTAAGTCCAAGCTGGTGAAAAATTTATTCTAACCTAACAGAGATAAGATGTCGTCGGTACATGGCACTGGAAACTATCGGGAGTCGTTTCCTTGTTTAAGCGACAGAAATCTACGCAGATACGCCAAGTCCGATCTTTTATGGCATGACTTTTGAGGGAAAAATTATATGGGCTTATTTGATTTCCTAATGACTCCTATTACTAAAATTTTTCAACTTCGTCATTTATCTCTATTTTGAAATTTCATTGAGAGTCTATGCGAAGGTACGTATATAGCTTTATGTTTGTCCTTAGACCGTATTTTGTTTTCAATGACATCCGTTTTTCTCCCAGAGATCACTCGCTAGTGGAGAAACTTCCTGGTATTCAGGTAGAAGATAAAAAAAAATTCTGCTGAATCACCTCTGCTTGAATGACTTTACGGATATTACTTTAGATAGATTGTCAGAGAGATTCATCCACGACTGGTTGGGCGTGATTAAAAATTAGCAACAATAAAAAATGCGATATTTATAACTTCCGTATCCACGATATGTATACGTTTGTGGATCACTAGATTAACTTGTTGCTGTGTCAACCGTGTCTAGGGCTTTGTTCGCGGAAATCGTTATATTTCAGAGTGTCGGGAAGGATTAAAATTTCATTTCCCAGCAAAGTCTTTTTACACGCACTAAGACATTCGAGGGTGCATGCTTCTCGAGATTTTGCGTGCAAAGTGCGACTGCGGTTGTGGGAGAATTCTGTTGGGTCATGTGAACAATGTTACGATTTATGAGACAAATGTATAGTTCCTTTATATAAGTTATTATTTGATTAACTGTCTCTTTTTGTTCAAACGGATTTCAATATGTTTGAAGGTTTATAGGATTTTCCTTTGATAAACACGCCTTATTTTGCAGGATGTAAGATAATATTTTGTATACCCCTAGATGGATCTTACAATTACACTACATACAGATCAACGTTTTTTATAACTATAGAGGTATCTGTAAGCGCTCGCTTATCCGGACTTCTCATTAGGGAAGTTCGAACAACAGATGGTGAGTCCGCAAATACAGGATATTACGTGTACTAAAGAAATAAAACAAGATATTCTAATTTTTACGGCGCGTACAGTCGGGCTTTATCCACCACTACTTATAATAACTTACGTATTAAAAAAAAAACGAAAACCTGCTCTGATTACTTTATACGGTCGTGTGTTTCATAGGAAAAATCCTTTTTAATTCAAAAGATATTGGCATGTATGAACCAACATCGCTTTTCCCCACTCTGCTAGAGTCGCTTATTGTATGGAATTTGCTATGCTTTGAACACTTCGGCAGTTTTTGACTGACCTTGACCGCTTGACTAGGTGACACAGTCACCGAGTTTGCTTGTTTGATTCTGAACGGGCTACTGTTTCTATTTCTTTTTGTAATAATTAAGATCCTTCTCTTTATTACCATCGGCAACGTATTGTGTGTTTTTAGCAATTTGTTGCTGGTTACGTATAAAGCAATGAATGACGAACTATTAGGAACTGAGCGATTACTAATAAGACAAGTTATCACTACTGCATTCAATATTAACTGTTTGTACTTCATTCTTTGCTAAAATTTGAAATAGTGAGGGATCCTGGTCAGCGCATTTAGCCTGATGAAAGTTTGTTACAGACATGTTATTCCTTGCAATCCAGCCATATTTTTAAAGTTAAGTTGAGTCATTGAGGTTCGATATTTTATATAACTCAAAAAAACTCAAGGCTAAAACTGCGAGCGGGACTTTGCAAAGGAGCATTTATTGTCATGACCCGAAATAGTGTTACCTCTAATTTATATAGATTTGTACGGGTGTTCCACTTGTTTTTTGTGTGTTTTCTAATCACTACGGTGCTTAACGACCCTATCCATGCATCTGTATAAATACAGACGTCCACTGCGTAAATGCATATTCACTGTTTAATATGATTTGTTACGTAAGGGATTAATAATCACCCAAAATGATAAAATTAACATAGTATATGATTATGATATTTCAGTAGAACTTCTGGAAACAGACACTCAAAGATAAAAACTCGCAGTAGCAATATCTCAATGATGTAGATAATTTCTGTAAAAAAAATAAGATTAAGAATGTCTCGTAACTTCAGCCACAGGAATAACGAAATTCGACCTGCAAAGGAAACACTCAAAGTTACTCCAAATGAATAAAAAATTGTACTTAGCTTGCTTTTGTGGGAAGTCACGGTGTTCCGATAACGACACACGGCCTTGGTCCTCCTTCTCTATTTAGCGGACGACCTGGTTTGGCTTCAGTTTCCCCCGTGCGCGTTGTTTCGATGATTCGAGCCCTTGAAAGATCCGATGCTGCAGACGCGTTCGGTTTGTTTCTTGGAGTGCCGGAAACGCTCACTAACGATGTTTTCTTGAATGATTCTAATGAGAGACGAAGCTTGCGTTGTCGTAGGAAAAGGACACGTCGGTTTTGTTTCTTGAAGTTATTCACTAACGATGATACTAAGTTGCTTGACGAATCTTGTTGTTTTCTGAAGTCGCTCACTAACGATGATACTAGGTTGCTTGAAGAATCTGCTGCTTTCGTCGTCGTTGACTTCATGATTTATTATTCTGTTTTTTCTTCGTAGGACGTTGTAGAGTTCTTCTGGTACGCTGGCCACCAATATTAGAGCTTGTGCCTTGTATGATAAGGCGCCCTATGAGGTAATGTTAGACTAGCGATAATCTTACGCTAAGTCGGTTGGTATTGCACTTCCATCTTCAATGGAGTGTCTGGGGGTTTGTAGATCACTTACGAAGTCGGTATTATCTTGTTAGTTATTACGACGATGTGTTAAACTCATGGTGAGGAGGTTCTTGTAGAAAACACGAAATATAAAAATATATGTATTCTTCTGAAGTTTTACATGCTGAAGATCAGATATGATTGTACAAGTCTTCTAATAACGATAGCTTGATCGCTTCTGCCAATGATGATGGCTAATCCTATTCCTCTACATGATAAAGCTTAGGTAAAGAGGTACAGGTCTTCTAATGACGATAGCTAACTCTGTTCTCCTTGTCTACCATCTCTGTTAAAAGTTATGAAGGAACAGACAGTAGTTCGAACATATGAACATACATACAAATGACATAGTTTCATACGAACACACAATCAAAATGAGACACGCTACAGATCACGTAGGCGGTAGTTGTCTCATGCAGGGAGCTTGGACTGTTTCAAAACAAATGAATGACCACAGATGACGGCATGTCAACTTAGCCTACATACTTATTGTATACGTCATCTTTAGCGTCTCTAGTCTGATCACATTCCTGCAAGCAATCTTTTATATATATGGACTAACATTCCATATTTTTATTATGTAAACACTTACACATATAGATGTATGCATAGATTAGGTAGACTGATCGATAGATAGATAGATGGGCAGATGTAGCTATGTGTATGTGGTTGTCACGGGATTGATTTGATGACAGAAATACACACATTAAATATATACAGGGACGGCATCGATGCATTAGACCTAGGTTTGAACTTTTGTTAAGATCGAATTAGGGATTTTCAGAGGTTTTAATAGTCTAATAAACTTGATGAACTTTGAAAAATAACGAGTTAACGGTATTTTTTTGGGGGGGAGTAATTACAGAAAGGGATACAAGGAAATTAATATATTACCTAAGAAATTTTTGCAACTCCATCACGGTAAGTTAAATACAGACATTAAAAAAATCATTGAAGACATTGCCACTGTAGTGATGAATACCTTGTATTTTGAACCAAAAAAGAAAAAAAAAAAACTTGCAGATTAAAATATTTACAGGAGTTATCAGTAGGTTTGGCAACATTTCAACGGGGCAACTATATTTTCATATACGTACCATTGAAAAAGATTATTTTCAGAACTGTCAAGGCGATATATTATAATACATTATTTTCCACGGTCCTTACCATGTTCTGTATGTGCTTCTTCCTTAAACTACATAAAGTAGGTATCCAAATGAGTATCCTATCTCTCTCTCATATTAGCCAATTTGTACAAAGAATTTTTTAATATCTTGATATCTGAGCATTAACAGAGTAAGAATCGAACTGATAGTCTAGAAACGGCATGTGAGTGATAACTTTGCCTAAATAGAATTGGAAAAAGATGTTAATGTAAACAATAGACGAAAAGCAATAGCCGCACTCTATTGGCATTTTGAACACAGAATGAATAGTAAGAATAGGAGAACGTTCATGCAGGGGCAATAACGTAAAATGGTGCATGGGTCCTGTTTAAATTAATGCTTTAAATGAGGTAACGCATCCGTGAGTTTTAGAAAAACTTCGCTCTCCAGATTCGTCATGGAAGCTAATAATTCAAAATTATTCCTTGGACTGGTTGACAGCCAAATATTCAACCTTCCTGACCCGCATACAGAGTAACACCTCCAATCAGCAGCAGATGGGGAGCATAGCCACAGCGTACCGACATAGTCAAGTATTCAATAAAATAAGCAGGAGCCTGACTTGTAGACATTTTGATCTAGTTTCATTCTCCATTGACGATGAGGAAAGTTGTCCCCGAAGAGCTTAAGGATTTTGAGTGTATTTCTAATAATATACCATGATTAAGCATACAAGAATAGGGTCCCTTTTTATCCTCAATATTACTGTTCCCATAAAATTTTCCTTGGATTGTTTGTACTGGTGTTCCAGTATTTTTATTTTTTTGATCTGAAGGAAGTTACCCCATTGAAAGCGTTTGTCTTGGCGGTTTCCCTGCTCTCCATGGTTACAATTCAGTTGTATTTATGTTTAATATTTTGAGAGTCCTCCCACCATTTCAATTCGTCACTCCTCGCAATAAAAGTTTATCTTTAACGTTTACATAATAAAAGTGTAATTTTGGAAGATACAATGACAACAGTTTTCGTCAAATGTTGAAATCCAGTGTTTGGTTATGTTTCTGAACACAGCAACCCATTTGATTCAGCAAAACATCTATACATTGTTGACTTATAAAGTTAAAACATCTGTTTGATTTATCACTTGTCATCAGAACGTGGATAACGTCTCATGTATATTATTAACACAGACATGCAGATAGACATACAGATCGATGTTTAGCCTTGATTCGTCTCTGTTTTAATGTATATTTGAATGATGAGAAATAAAACGAATGGTCGTCATTTATAAAATCATCAGATAGCAAGATTTTGGAAAATAATATTACCCTGTCAGAAAATGAAAGTAGAAAATAGTTGTAGATTCACGCATTTGTAATTGTATTTGCTCTGTGTGGAAATGAAGTCAGTATTAGCCTCTAAAGTTAGGATTATAGAAATTAGAATATGCAGTTTCGATTCTTAAATTTTAGAAATTATAAGGGGATTAACCAACATAGCCAAATAGACCTTCTCTCGCTCTCGCTCTAGCTCTGTACTACACATTACTCGCACACACACACACACGCTCACACATACTACACACACACCCACAGTCACACATACACACGTACAGATCATTATATATATATATATATATATATAATATATATATATATATATATATATATATATATATATATATATATATATATATATATATATATATAGTGTAGCACGAGTTTATACAGATATTTTGGGGAATGAAAGAGGAAGTCATTTTGAGCAGAAACTGTCTTATAATCATATGCATTTGAAGGCTTCGTTTGTGGGTGAGGGGAATTTTGAAGTAACCATTATCATTAGTGCTGCTTTCATGCAATGGAGGTTAGTAGCGGGAGGCAATCCGGGATGTGAGGGAGGGGTTGGGGTTGAAGTGAATGAGGCAAGTGGATTGAGAGTCTTTTAATCATGAGTCTTTTTCTTGCAAGTAATCTAATTTAAACTATTAGCTGACAGTGGTAACGTATGGTTTTACATATTAAGTAAGTAGTGTAAATGTTGATGAACAACAGTCATTTATGAATGTTTAATTCTAGCGCTCTCTTATCTATCTTGTCGCCCTTTTACGGAATTGTTGAACCAGGAATCATGACTATACTCTGTTTGTTTTCATCTGTCTATCCGCCTGTGGTGTTTTTGTATGGTAACACTGCGTCCCGGATTTTAGATAGTTACGCTATGTGTAAGTTTTAGGTAAATAAAAGGATATCTGGGTGTACATTTGCAACTGAAAAGTGTTTTATTAATTTACAGTATGCAAATTACACCGTTAATATTCGAAACAGGATATTATTATAATCGTTGGATGTAACTATCTAAAGCCCGGTACGCAGTGTTACCATACAAAAACACCACAGGCGGATGGACAGATGAAAAGAAAAAAAAAAAAAACAGAGTATAGGTCTTGCCATACGACTGGTTCTGGTGAATACTTTAGATGGGGAGAGAAAGATTTTTAAAAATACATTTGAAATATTCGATAACTGTAATGGAGATGCAAGCCTACCTTTGTCAGA
The DNA here is from genome assembly GCF_015104395.2 of Macrobrachium nipponense. Taxonomy (NCBI): domain Eukaryota; kingdom Metazoa; phylum Arthropoda; class Malacostraca; order Decapoda; family Palaemonidae; genus Macrobrachium; species Macrobrachium nipponense. The sequence continues at coordinate 30,055,077 of NC_087220.1, read as the reverse complement.
GGGGAGATTCAATTAGAATTTTCTTTTTCTTCTTTTCATCGGTGTCCAATGAATACCATTGATAGGGAGGGAAAAGTATTAAATGAATCTTGCATTTTTATTCTTGAAAATCTAAATAATAAACCTATTCGCCACCCTCCCCAAACCCCAGGCTCATTTTGACCACTTGCTACCATCCTTCATTGCGTGGAAGCAGCACTAATGATAACGGTTAGTTTGAAATCCCTCTCACCGGCAAATGAAGTTTTAAAATGCAAATGTTTTTAAAACATGTTCCGCTCAAAATAACTTTTTTTCATGCCCCAAAATATCTGCACAAAACTCTTTCAGACTGTAAGACTTTTAGTCTGAGTTCATTGTAGCCTTAAAATTGTATCTACTTCGATTTTTTTTCTTTTAGTTTATTGAACACTTTGTGCTTCTGTGTGCGATTTTAAGTGATGCCAAAATAACAGGAGTAAAAACTCTCTTCTTTTCTGGATGCCACTGCACATAGCTATTTACCTATTTTATTCTCCTTCAATCCCACAGTTATCCCTACATTAAAGGATCGGTTGCCTAATGCGCCTTCTCCACTTGCCTTCCTCACAACATCAGGCATGGTTAATTTTTGGCCGCATGCCCTTCCTGTCATCAATCACAGTTATTGGCTGTGGGCCTCGCCTTTGACTAAAAAGTCCACATGCAAGGCAGCAGTTTCCAATTTTATTGGCGGTGGGCTTAACCTTTTACTAAAAAGTAAACTGCAAGGCAGCAAGTTTCCCAATGTTATTTGGCAATGGGCCTAGCATTTATTAATACAAAAAGTAAGACTGCAAAGGCCAGCAGTTTCCACCCAGTTATTCAGAGGTGGGCTTAGCCTTTTACTAAAAAAGTAAGACTGCAAGGCAGCAGTTTCCACAGTTATTAGAGGTGGGCTTAGCCTTTTACTAAAAAGTAAGACTGCAAGGCAGCAGTTTCCACAGTTATTAGAGGTGGGCTTAGCCTTTACTAAAAAGTAAGACCGGCAAGGCAGAGTCCATTAGTTATTGCACTGGCTTAGCCATTTTACTAAAAAGTTAAGACCGCAAGGCAGCAGTTTCCACAGGTTATAGAGGTGGGCCTTAGCCTTTTAATAAAAAGTTAAGGACTGCAAAGGCAAGCAGTCCATAGGTATTACAAGGCGGCCTAGCCTTTACTAAAAAAAAAGTAAGACTTTGCAATGCAGAGTTTCCATTAGGTATTGGCAATGGGCCTAGCATACTTTACTAAAAAGTAAGAACTGCAAGGCAGCAGTTCCACAGTTATTAGAGGTGGCGCTTAGCCTTTACTAAAAAGTTAAAGACTGCAAGGCAGGCACGTTTCATTAGGGTTATTAGAGGTGGGCCTTTAGCCTTTTACTAAAAAGTAAGACTGCAAGGCAGCAGTTTCCATAGTTAAATTGGCAATGGGCTAGCATATTTTTACTAAAAAGTAAGACTTGCAAGGAGCAGTTGGTCCAAGTTATTGGCCGGTGGGATTAGCCGTTTACTAAAAAGTAAGACTGCAATGGCCAGCAAGGTTTCCACAGTTATAGAGGTGCTTAGCCTTTTAACTAAAAAGTAAGGACTGCAAGCAGGGCAATTCCACAGTTATTGGCGGTGGGCCTAGCATATTACTAAAAAGTAAGACTGCAAGGCAGCTGTTTACATAGTTATTGGCAGTTGGGCCTAGCCTTTTACTAAAAAGTAAGACTGCAAGGCAGCAGTTTCCACAGTTATCAGAGGTGGGCTTAGCCTTTTACAAAAAAGTAAGACTGCAAGGCAGCAGTTTCACAGGTTATCGAAGGGTGGGCCTAGCCTTTTACTAAAAAGTAAGACTTGCAAGGCAGCAGTTTCAATAAAAAGTTAATGGAATGGGCATTAGCATATTAATAAAAAGTAAGGACGAAGGCAACAGTTTCCACAGTTATTAGAGGTGGGCTTAGCCTTTTACATAAAAAACGTAAGACTGCCAATGGCAGCAGTTTCCACAGTTATGGTCGGTGGGCTTAAGCCTTTTACTAAAAAGTAAGACTGCAAGGCAGCAGTTTCCATAGTTATTGGCGAGATGGGCCTAGCATATTACTAAAAAGTAAGACTGCAAGGCAGCAGTTTCCACAGTTATCAGAGGTGGGCTTAGCCTTTTACAAAAAAGTAAGACTGCAAGGCAGCAGTTTCCACAGTTATTAGAGGTGGGCCTAGCCTTTTACTAAAAAGTAAGACTGCAAGGCAGCAGTTTCCATAGTTATTAGAGGTGGGCCATAGCATTCCTTTTACTAAAAAAGTAAGTACCTGCCAAGGCAGCAGTTTTCCATAGTTATTGGCAATGGGGCCTAGCATTTTACTTAAAACTAAAAAGTAAAGATGGCCAGGGCAAGGCAGTTTCCACCAGTTATTGGCCGGTACTTAGCCTTTTACTTAAAAAAGAAGGGACTGCAAGCAGCAGGTTTCCCAAGTTATTAGAGGTGGGCCTTAGCCTTTTACTAAAAAGTAAGACTGGAGGCAAGCAGTTTCCAAAGTTATTAGAGGTGGCCTTTAGCCTTTTATAAAAAGTAAGACTGCAAGGCAGCAGTTTCCACATTATTAGAGGTGGGTCCCTAGCCTTGTTACTAAAAGTAAGACTGCAAGGCACATTTTCCATAGTTATTGGCAATGGGCCCTAGCATGATTAACTAAAAATAATACTGCAAGGCAGGCATTTTCCACAGTTATTGGCGGTGGCTTAAGCCTTTTACTAAAATTAAGACTGCAAAGGCAGCAGTCTTCCCAGTTATTATAGGTGGGCTTAGCCTTTGTTACTAAAAGTTAAGACTGCGATGCAGCAGTTTCCACAGTTGATTAGAGGAGGGCCTAGCCTTTTAACTAAAAAGTAAGACTGCAAGGCAGCAGTTTCCACAGTTTAGAGTGGGCTTAGCCTTTTACAAAAAGTATAGACTCAAGGCAGCAGTTTCCCAGTTATTAAGGTGGGGCTTAGCCTTTTCGAAAAGTAGACGGCAGGCAGCAGTTTTCCATAGTTATTGGCGGTGGGGCCTAGCATATACTGAAAAGTAAACACTGCAAGGCGCAGTTTTTCCACAGTTATTGGCGGTGGGGCCTAGCGATATTACTAAAGTAACTGCAAGCAGCTGTTTGACATAGTTTTGGCGGTTGGGCCCCTAAAGCCTTTTACTAAAAAGTAAGACTGCAGGCAGCTGTTTACATAGTTATTGCAGTTGGCCTAGCCTTTTACTAAAAAGTAAGACTGCAGGCCGCAGTTTCCACAGTTTGTCAAGTGGGGCTTAGCCTTTTACAAAAAGTAAGACTGCAAGGCAGCAGTTTCCACAGTTATCCAGGTGTGGCCTAGCCATTTTTACCCCAAAAAGTAAGACTTGCCAAGGCAGCAGTTTCCACAGTTATTAGGCAAGGTGGGCCGTAGCCATATTTTTACTAAAAAAGTAAGACTGCAAGGCAGGCAGGTTTCCACAGTTTATTAGAGGTGGGCCTTAGCCTTTTACTAAAGAAAAAGTAAGACTGCCAACGGCGGCAGTTTTTTCCTCCCCCATCATATTGGGCGTTTGGGCCTTAGCCTTTTAACCTAAAAATTAGCACTTGGCAATGGGCCTGCAGTTTTCCTAGTTATTGGCAATGGGCGCTAGCATTCACTAAAAAGTAAAGACTGCAAGGCAGCATTTCCCAGTATTTCCACAGTGGACCTTAGGCCTTTTACAAAAAAAGAAGGACTGGGCAAGGCAGCCAGTTTTCCACAGTTATTAGAGGTGGGCCTAAAGCCTTTTTCTAAAAGTAAGACTGCAAGGCATAGCCAGTTTGCCATAGTTAGTTAGAGGTGGGCCTAGGCCTTTTACTAAAAAGTAAGACCGCCAAGGCAAGCTAGGTTTTCCATAGTTATTGGCAATGGGCGCTTTAGCCCTTTACAAAAAGTTAAGACTGCAAGGCAGGTAAGGGTTTCCACAGTTATTAGAGGTGGGCCTAGCCTTTTACTAAAAAAGTAAGACTGGGCCCAAAGGCGGCAGCCATATTATTAGATGGTTGGGCCCTAGCCTTTACTAAAAATTAAGACCGCAGGCCAGCAGTTTCCAGAGGTTATTGGCATGGGCCTAGCCTTTTACTAAAAAAGTAAAGACTGCAAGGCAGCAGTTGTTTCCCACAGTTTTTATTCAGAGGTGGGCTTTAGCCTTATTTACTAAAAAGTAAGACTGCAAGGCAAGCAAGTTTCCACCAGTTATTAGAGGTGGTTATTCGGCCTTTTACTAAAAAGTAAGGGACCTGCAAGGCAGCAGTTTTCCCAATAAAAAGTTATTAAGAGGTGGGACTAAGGCCTTTTACTAAAAAGCAAGACTTTGCCAAGCCAGTGTCCATTATTATTGAGGATGGGGCCCTTAGCCATTTTATTAAAAACGAAAAAGTAAGACTGCAAGGCAGCAGTTTCCACAGTTATTTGGCCCCGTGGGGGCTTAGCCTTTTACTAAAAGTAAGACTGCCAAGGCAGCAGTTTCCATAGTTATTGAGGTTGGGGCCTAGGCATTTTTACGAAAAGTAAGCCGCTTAGTGGCTAGCCCTTTTACAAAAAGTAAGACGCAAGGGCAGCCCCAGTTTCCATTTAGTATGGCCATGGGCCTAGCCTTTTACTAAAAGTAAGACTGCAAGGCAGCAGGTGTTCCACAAGTTATTTAGAGGTGGCTAGCCTTTTACTTAAAAAAGTAAGACTGCAAGGCAGCGTTTCCATAGTTATTATTGCAGGTGGGCTAGCATTTGTATTCTAAAAAGTAAGACTGCAAGGGGGGCAGCCAGGTGTTCCACAAAATTTATTGGCGGTGGGCTTAGCCTTTTACTAAAAAGTAAGACTGCAAGGCAGCCAAGTTTCCATATATTAGAGGTGGGCTAGCACCTTTTACTTAAAAAAAGTTAGACTGGCAAGGCAGCAGTTTTCCACAGTTATTCAGAGGTTGGGCCTTTAGCCTTTTACAAAAAAGTAACAAGACTGCAAGGCAGCAGTGGGGTTCCCACAAGTTAATCCAGAGGTGGGGCCTACCTTTTACTAAAAAGTAAGACTGCAAGGCAGCAGTTTCCATAGTTATTAGAGGTGGGCCTAGCCTTTTACTAAAAAGTAAGACTGCAAGGCAGCAGTTTCCATAGTTATTGGCAATGGGCCTAGCATATTACTAAAAAGTAAGACTGCAAGGCAGCAGTTTCCACAGTTATTAGAGGTGGGCTTAGCCTTTTACTAAAAAGTAAGACTGCAAGGCAGCAGTTTCCACAGTTATTGGCGGTGGGCTTAGCCTTTTACTAAAAAGTAAGACTGCAAGGCAGCAGTTTCCATAGTTATTGGCAATGGGCCTAGCATATTACTAAAAAGTAACACTGCAAGGCAGCAGTTTCCACAGTTATTGGCAGTTGGGCCTAGCCTTTTCTAAAAAGTAAGATTGCAAGGCAGCAGTTTCCACAGTTATTAGAGGTGGGCTTAGCCTTTTACTAAAAAGTAAGACTGCAAGGCAGCAGTTTCCACAGTTATTAGAGGTGGGCCTAGCCTTTTACTAAAAAGCAACACTGCAAGGCAGCAGCTGTCCTTTGAGTCGCCTTTTACGACATGCAGGATCCACGGTGCTAATATTCAGTTGAACAACTGATAACCCTGTCCATTAAAAATTTACAGCTTCTTTTCACGCTCTCTTATTAGTTGTTATGTAGTTACCATGGAAGGCTATCTTATGATTAATTATCTATTACCATTTCCTGAAAAAAAATATTGTTCTTTCACTTTGTTTTAATTACACACGAACCGTCTGAGTATTATGATACGGGATATGAGGGCATAGTAATATTGACGTTGCTTGCCATTAATTTCGGGCTATTTCTAAGCATTTAATTTGTTTCTACACAGTACGTAGGTATTCATTGTTAAGCAGTTAATCTTTTGAGCCAGAAGAAACACTTGAAATATTATCTTTCTAGTTCAATCTTGATAAGCTCGCTGGAGTATCCTTGTTGTTATTTATAACGGCTTCGTCATTTCACATGTCGTTACCTCAGTTTTGGTATTGATTTTGCGACCAATTTTTTGGAGGCAAAGCTGTGCCGTAATTTTTTAAGAAGAGGCCGTATGTGGGTTGAAATAATGCCAAACGGAAAACGCCGTACCGTATTTTTTTTTTATCTCAGGAAATATCGCACAAATAGGGTAAGGAAAAGGATTTAAGTATTGTTACCGAGGAAAACTATATAAGTCAAAAAAATCATCCTTTAATAAAAAAAAAAAATGTCACAGCCGTAGTTATGAATCATTCACACGATATACAGACACGCCTGATAGTTCACAACTGGGTTGCATTTTTTGTAGTATTTTTCTTGAATTGGTGAATGGTGATGAATCATCGTAACAAACAATATACTCATGTTAGTTATTGATGTTTCTGAAAAAAAAAAAAAAAAACATGTTTTAGTTCCTTTTACCTTGTTGGATAGCAGCTGTCAAGCTTACGAGCTGGATGGAAGGGAAAATATATATTAGTTTACGTGGAGTGTTTGAGTTGGAGATGTGTCGACAAAAATTGATATTTCAGGAATGTTTTTTCAACCAACTTTCCCCAACGAGAAAGTTACAAAAGGTTTGAGGATTTAATATCCTAAAATGTTTGCTGGTCTAGCACCTTGGAAACAGACAAA
>NC_087220.1:30035918-30045918 GCF_015104395.2 Macrobrachium nipponense | reverse complement strand
TTTAGTAGTACCCATCCTCATCAAATCGTGAATACTTTTTATACTATCAGTTAATCCGATTATGTCATTACACATTACAAAAAGGATTTCCTATCTTTTGAATAAAAGAATATAATCTCGCCTCTTTATCATTTACGAGAAAAAAAATCCGTTTAACTTGAAGATGGTAAAGAAACTTGTATCATTAGCTAACGAAGTCATTAAAGAGGAAGTGTTGTGTCATAATAGTAAAGGTAATAATGGTGGTCTTATTGATTTTTGTTACTCTTAATCAAAAAGGTTTTGTTTCATAAGAGGACCGATTCTAAAACCGTGAAGTGATATGTTATCATTATTTTTTTCCCCCAGTGATGTTTTAACTAGAAAAATGTCGTAGGATAGTGACGTTAAGTAGTCCATAAGAGACACAGATATATTACCTTTGTTTTTCCTCTTACTATCCTTGGAAAAATGCCCATGAGTCCTCTTATTTTGGGAGAAGCGACCATGGGAAGAGGCCAGTAATTATTCAAAAACTGATAAAATGATTTCCGATAGAATATTTCTTCGTTGTTGCTCTTGAAAGAACATACACGAGAATCCACCGAGATAAAAATAACCAAAATATGAAAAGCTTCATTTTCCTTCCGCAGAGAAAAGGTTGGTTTCTCCTGTGAAAAGTAGGAGGAAAAACGAGACACCCGTTCTCTTGGGAGGCGAAGACGCAAGGAATTATGGAAAGACCTCAAGGTGAGGCTTGCGCAAATTTTTTCCCATGAAGGGAGTTTCGTCTTATAAATGTCAGCGAGTTCATGTTAATTTTATATTCAATTCATTTTTTTATAGTTATACATATGACATATGTGAGCAACGGAGAGAGAGAGAGAGAGAGAGAGAGAGAGAGAGAGAGAGAGAGAGAGAGAGAGAGATTCTTAAAATGACTTCAACCCAGTGACACGAAGATTACCTTGTCAATGACCTCTCGTTTTGAGCTCAAGAATTTTGACTGAGAAGTAAATATTCACATCTTTTTTCTTTCTCTTCTCTTTGTGTCTCTCAAACCCACTAGGATTTTAGGGACATATCCACGTAGTCTCTCTTCTTCCGATTCGAGAATGGGAGGATAGTCCTAGATTTTGGTTGAGGGTGCTTCTGTATCGCGAGGCCAGACGAGAGAGAGAGAGAGAGAGAGAGAGAGAGAGAGAGAGAGAGAGAGAGAGAGAGAGAGAGAGAGAGAGAGAACATCTGAAAGTTCAGATAAAAGAACGGTACATAAATAGCAAATAACGACTACAGGAAACGTATATATTCCCTTTTATTATCCATATATAGCTGATATTTTTTACCAAGGCTTCAAAATAATGATATCAGTGATATGGCAACGGAATCTGTTTATTTTTCAATTTTTTGAATGGTAGCCTGGTGTTAGGGCCTAAGAATGGTATTGATAAAGACGGAAGGTCTCTAGACAATTTCAAGCGAATAAGAAAGTCTAGAGATCCAGCTGACATCTCAGGTGAAGATCAAATTAGAGTGGAGTTACAAAATAATGTAGACCTACATCATCTCTGTAGATAAAGAAATCATACGAATATTACAAAGTCACTGTAAGCCTTGTATATACATACATACATACATACACGCACACACACACACATACACACACACACACACACACACATATATATACTATATATAATATATATATATATATATATATATATATATATTATAAAGGAGATTATAACGATGGAACTTGTATGATAGAATTAGAAAGTAGATGTAATGGTTAGCAGAAAAAAATTCTCAGTAAAGCCACTGCAGGATTAACACCCAAAGAATTCTAAACATATTATAAAAAGGCGATATTAACTGACTAAAATAGTACAGCTTACCTTAAAATTCCCGTAAAACCTAAGTCAATAGTAGTTTTTATCTCATTCTGAAGCGTAATGTTGATTATGTGAGCGTAGTCGACGTCCCCCTCTTCAAACTGTTGAAAAAGAAAGTGACAGTAACAGTGCAGTTCAGAGCGAATTCTCAAAGATTAGATAGTGAATATGTATAATTATTCTTATACAAAATTCAGTACTTGATAGCTATTGCAGGTGACGCAAAGATATGAAATATTTGTCATCAAAGGTAATGGATGTGCTGTGTTTGCAAAGGAATAGCGAAATGATGAGGGGGCTCCATAACGATGCTTTAGGCTTTTACTTGCCTCAGTTTTCAGATTTGCTGTAGGTTGTGCTGCATTATTTATGGGTGAAAGATGAGACATTCGATATTTGATCGTTGTTTATGATATTTCCCTATGAATGAAATAAAGTCTTTCCAGGAAAATTGTAAACTGACGACTTCTGATAATCTGAAAAATTAAATATTGTCTATCCTTTTCCTAAAATGCTTACGATTAAATGTTATTCATGGGATGTGAATTATTTAAGCATAATCAGTATAAACAAATTATGAGTCGTCCGTAAAAAAAAATATAAATAAAAACGTTCCCTGGTATTACAAGGCGGGCGAGAGGCCGGCTACAAACGAGAAAACACTTTTTTTTTTAGCTTCACTTCCCCGACGTAATTTATTATGAATCTTAAAATCGAATTAACTTCACAAAACTTTGTTCGAGTATCAAACATAGCATGCAGTTTCAAGTCTAAAAGAACTGTAAGTGCTGCGTTTTTTCTGAACATCTTACATACATACATACACATTCATACATACATATAACGCAGAAACAAAATAAAGAATTTAGTGGCTCTTGATCTTGATAAATGCAGCGAAAAAAGTAACATTACTTCATTACAAAAAAGAAAGACGTTTTCGTGAAACTGCACATCAACTGCCTCCAGGGGATCTCTGACACTGACTCATATCTAAAAGAACTTACCACTAGACTCTTCCGGGGGATTTCCCCTGATTGCAGCATTAAGAGTCCTGGGTCAATTTTCTCTCTGCAGAAGTTTCGGCAACTTCTGTTACTTTTTCTCCCAGAGAAGTTGAGTTGAATGAGGGTTTTCTTTCTTTTGGATGCGTCGTCTTTTACAAGAAATTACTCCTTTTGTTTATGAGAATCCATGCATGAAAAAGCCTTAATGGCTGAAGAAGGAGCACTATAAAATAATATCACAATTATGAAGGTTGAAAGAAAACATTACCCGCAATGCATTGCAGACAAAGAATTCACTTTATTTTCCTCAATGATCATTAAAATGAAAACAAACTCAGCGAATTACAAATGGAAAAAAAAAACTATCGATAATGAAAAGTCTGTACGAATTAATATGTTCACTCAGCCTTTCAGATGGCATATAACTTATTGTGTAACAAATGTACAGCAAAAATTTAGTTAAGGAATAGTCTTCATGGTGCCATTATTTAAAAAGAAATATGATTTCTATATTTTTATTTAGCTAAGTAGTTACAATAATTTAAAATTTTCATTGATATACCTTCGAGTTGAATAGATTAGAGTTGAAATGCTGAAATCGCAATATATCAGAAATGTGAATGTGGAACTGCAAAAGTTATCTAGAATATAATAAAATTTTACTCTTTTAAATTCAATTTCAATTAATCAAGTAGGAAAAAAAATCTAAAGTGAACTATACCAAGGTTATATATTTACTGAACACGTGCCACATCCATAACATTTCAAATAACGTTCCTATTTATGTCTAGTTTATAGTTTCTAGTTTTCTGTAAAAGAAAATAAATGAGAAATGGCTTTATCTGTCCGTCAGCACTTTATCTGTCCGCCCTTAGATCTTAAAAACTACTGAGGCTAGAGGGCTGCAAATTGGTATGTTGAGCATCCACCCTCCAATCATCAAACATACCAAACTGCAGCCCTCTAGCATCAATAGTTTTTATTCTATTCAAGGTTAAGATTCGCCATGATCGTGCGTCTGGCGCCGCGAGTCCAACACATCTCGAGGAGCACCTGAGTGTAGGGTTGCCAGGTCGGCTCCACCTAAGAATGCCAAACACCTCCCAGAAATATGCCTAAATATGCAAGCTGATTGCGACTATATATATATATATATATATATATATATATATATATATATATATATATATATATATATAGTATATATATAAATATATATATAGATATATATAGATATATAAATTATATATATATATATATGCAAGCCCGTACCCAGAGTTGTTTTTATTTGTGGGGGTGAACGTCTTGCCCGAACTGGACCTTTTCCTCTATAAATGTCATTGCATATATTATATATATCAATATATATATATATATATATATATATATATATATATATATATATATAGTAGGTATATACAAGATGAAACACTTGAATAATACGGTAGGTCACCGTTCAAAGGATTAATGCCTTTGGCTGTTGTTGTTTTAGATTAAGCCTTGTGCCGAGTCAGGCACTTGCTAACGCGGCCCGTAGGAGCCACAAGGGAATAATACCTTCCCCGATATTCAAATGCAGAAGCCCCAGTCGGAATTCACAAGATTAACAAAGATTTCAATTGAGAAAGAAAATCAAACTATTTATGAGTAGATATTAATAGAGACACAGTCTGTTCCCCAGTGTTCCTTAGCATTTTCGTTTAGAAAATTTACCTTATAGTTGCGAGGTTAGAATAAACAATCAACAAAATGACAAACAAATTTTAAGGAGCAGTCATAGGCTGATTCAAGAGAGTTGGGGAGGGAACATTTTACGACCGGATTATAATACCCAATACCGCGAAGAGTCGAGAACTGGAAACGGATTATAAGCTTATGAACGAAGAAGCGAGACCTGACGCCACTTGATATGTTTATATCAGAGATCACTGGTTTATATCTTCTTTTCTGAAGTGCATCCATTCAGTTGTAATTATTATTAATAATACTTTGGCTATATCTCTGACTATCAAGACTTTTATCAACCTTTAATATGCCAAATACAATGCCAAACGTTATATTTGGCAGTATGAGACTTTCATACTACAGCGCATCGAGAGTTTCATACTGCATTATACGCTGTACAGAGAACTGAATTTCTTCAGCGCATATTACACTTGTTTAATTCTAACACTATATTTGAAAAAAAAATGATTACCTTCTAGACAGAAAGGTGTTAAAAGCGATTTGGTTTTAAAGATACCACAGCTGAATGAATGGTTAGGTAGCATATAGAGTGTAATCCTGAAATAAATGAAGCATCAAAGAGTGCTAGTAGCTTTACGGACAAAGAAAAAGGGAATAGAAATAAATGTGCATGAAATATGAATAGAAAAGACGTAGACGTTTTGAAAGGTTGGCATCCGTGGAAATATGACGATGTGGTAAAAAGGTCAGCAGAAAGGGAAAGAGGAATGAGTTGTGTTTTGCGTCTGTTTCACTGAAGAAAAAGTGGTGGACAACTTGGCGAAAAGCTGTGGAATTCTGGAGTCTTTGAAAATATGAGAGGGAGACCGAGCAAGTCGAGTCTGGATGAATTGCTTCAGTTGCTCGAGAGGAAAGGTTAAATATCCAGGAAGCAGGAGTGTCTGTGCAAGATAAAGGTGAGGGTCGTTCTGCTCCTCAACCTCTTTTCCTGGAGCATGCAACAGATGATGCTGTGTCAATTTACTTCAATAGAGGGTTCCTCCTTGATGGTGAAGGGGTGAACATGATAATGACTAATAGTCACGTTTTTACTCTGGAGCCATCAACTATTGGTGGTGAGATTGAAGATACTAACTGGGTTATGACAGAGTATAATCGAAAATTATTCCATACTATTCGTTGCTGCAAGCCTGCCAATTAGTTAAGAACAAAGGATTATGCGTTAGACTCTCGTTAGCAAATGAAACCTTCGTTAGTTTACGGGCTCAGGATTTCCATTTATTAAACGAAATTCAGATACAAATGTATCTAATATTTTGGTGGTAATGTGTATATACATTCATAGACCGGCATTAATAATGCTATTTAACGTAAACCAGCGATTAAATTAGCAATGAATATTCGCCACATTAACAGAGTACAATTGTTATTTGAAATAATTCAGTTCTTATTTCATTATATTTTTTAACTCTCGTTGATTTTCATTAGAATAAAACGTTGATGGTATTGTTTCATTTTCAGGTTTTCGATTTATATTTGGTTTCTATGTCCATTTACTCATTTTCTATTCAAATTCGAACTGTTTTTACATATTTTTGTTTTAATTTCTAAACACTTCTTTGTACTAAAGACGGGGATATTACCTTTGGTGTTTTGAAATTAAATTTTGATGTGAATATTAGGTTAGTATAATATTAATATATAATTATATATATATATATATATATATATATATATATATATATATATATATGTATATATATATGTATGTATTATATATATATATATAATATATATATAATATATATATATATATATATATATATATGTGTGTGTGTGTGTGTGTGTGTGTGTGTGTGTGTATTCAATATTAAACTATGACTGTTTTTATGCTATTTGGGCATATTTCTCTCTTTGGCAATTCATATTGAAACCAATGGCGATTATATTCCTACCGCAACCGAGAGGCATGTTGACGACCACAAACATAAACAGACACTGGAGGAATTATTGGAAAGTACTGAGATCATACATAGATAGGCTGGTTCCACAGAATGCAAATAGCAGAAGTATAAATCAACAACAGCCTGCATTAGACGTACAGTGGAATCCGGACTTGATCCTCGTTTCTTCAAGGAAACCGCAGGAAATCCATAAGAGTCCGAAGGGAAAAGCGAGTGACAGAACATTCCTGAATACTCCCATTGCTGCAAGCCTCGGAATAGGGCCTGTCTTACGAGGCAAATAGGAATACTTTTGCTGCCGCCCAGACCAACGGCGAGGCATTGAGACTTCCTAACAATAGACATTTAGTACCCCAATGACATCACGTTTGCAATTTTAGGAGTAGCTGCGAAGTAGTATAAAAAAAAGAGCAAAAAAACTTATGTCAATTTCGAATTTAGTCTGTTGAGTAGAGTTAGTAAATGGAAAGAAACCTGAATAATTTTTCCTTATTTCTAAGAAGTTTGCTTGAAGAGAAAAGAATAAACATAACCCAAAGTGAATATATTAGTGGTATGAGATTCAGAACCAGGAAGATTCGAACTCCCCAATGATTGGGAAGAGAAAAGATTTCAGTTACCATTTCCAAACCTTTTGTGAGTTTGAATCTCTGGTGACGAATCGCTTTTCACTTCAAAATTCTCCTCCAGTTTATGATACTTTGATATAAATAAGTTTGGGTATTAAAAGACATTAGTAACTTAATGTTTGTAAACATTAAGGACGTCATCATGTACGTAAAAAAGATTCATGCACACATATATATGTATGTATAACTGAATTACGAAAGTTAGGAACGTGATAAATCCATAAATAAAGATATATGCCACGAAGGAAAAATAAACGAAGGAGGTCTGCAAGATCTTTCGACGTTAAAAGTCCTTTACTGAGCAGAGATGTCTCTGCTCAGTAAAGGACTTTTAACGTCGAAAGATCTTGCAGACCTCCTTCGTTTATTTTTCCTTCGTGGCATATATCTTTATTTATATATATGTATATCATTCTATAGATTTTTTATTTTTCTTATCAAAATGGAGCCACAAGGATAGTGCCTTTTCATTACGCCTAGGTTACTGTGCCTCCGTGGACTGAATTAGGAGGTAGGCAGCTCCCAGCCAATCACCGCCCGCCAAACAAACGTCTCGTAGGCATAGGGCTCACCCAAGAAACTACCATAAGTGAGCCAACTATAGTAAAGCATGTAATTTACAGTAAGTCAGCTGTGGCAGGATGTTCCACAGTCCAACGGCATGCGGAATCAAGAACCTTTGGAACTGAGAAGTTTGACAGCGAGGCATATCTACTGCATATTGGTGCTACTGTTTGGGAATCTAATTGCTCTCGGTCGATAAAGGGAATCAGGGATCATTTGTGAATGTAAAAAATTTTGGTTGAAATACAACTTATGAAAAAGTAACGAACAAGAGACCATGCGTCGATGGTCCAAATCATAACAGTCAGTATTAGGAAACAGAAAAGCTACCACCACAGACCACTCTATCTAAAAGAGATAAATCTCTGGCAGAAACAGACGTCCAGACCGGAGAACATCATTCCAGTGAAGGAAGTACAATGACCTGAAACAGATTGCATTGATTTTATCACTTTATAAATATATGAAGCCTTACGAACAATACCTAACTTTCGTGCGGCATTTGTTGAAATTTTCATTAGATATTTTTCAAAAGTTAGATGTGAGTCAAAAGTTACACCCAAAATAGTTAAAGCTTCAGAAACATTCAGGAGAGTTCCATCCACCTGAAGAGAGGATGAGGTGGGAAGTCTGTACGAGATCTGTTAACTAACAGTGTTTCCGTTTTACTGGAGTTCAGCCTCATACCCCACCGACTACACTATTCACTGATCTGGTCCACGTCCCGACTGAGGCTGAGAGCAGCTTCATTTCTCATAAGTGGAGTCTTTACTACTCCCACAAGTGTTGCATCTTTTGCATACTGAACTATCTTGTATTCCAGGCCAACAACCATATTACTTGTATGAACTAAAAATAACAGTGGACCAAGAACGCTGCCCTATGGAACTCCAGACACAATATGCCTTGGTTCACTAAAGATCCCATTCACAGCAACACGCTGCTGCCTACCAAAAGAAAATCTTGAGGTAATCCTAAAACACAACCACCCATTCCAAGATTCTGAAGTTTTTAAATAAGTGCAGCACTAAAATGTATTTGAATTCCTCTGCACTCAAAACACTTGCAAATGGAATGTCAAGTCTACTAGACCATTGCAGGTACCTAACTGCTTCTTGTTTTGCATATTGACTATCAGCTAACAATCCTTTAAATTCCACATACTTTCATTTGTGGCTTGAAGATGTTTTCCAGCAACTTTGGAGAGCATAGGGAGAATAGAGATTGGCCTGAGTTACTGCAGTCTGCAGATATGCCACTCTTTGGAACAGGCACTGAATTACTAAGCTAGTGCTCATCCCAAAGATACTATGTCAACATCAAAATCTATAGAAACTAGTAATCTTGGGAGGCAACACACTAGAAACCTTTTTAAGACAAAGGGAAAGAACAATCAGGATCTTCTCTATCCCCAGTTATCAAAATGCTTGTAAATGAAGTATTAGGTGCATTTCATACCTGGGTTAATTAAACGCGATCTTGTTGAAGGTTTAAGTTTCTCTGAATGATGAAGTGCATTGCTAGATATAAAAATTCAAGATTAAGAGAGTATTGTTGATACTATTCCTTTCGCTGCCACTGCTGGTATTAATAAAAACATTACTGTCGTTTACAGTAGTCCTCCCAGTTGCTAAAGAATAATGAAGTATGGGAATTATAGTTACTTAATTTAACTATTTCTTGACACCCGATTCCGTAAGCCTGAGACGAGAAGTAGGGATGGCATATGTTAGGGAATCACGAGTATTCCGTGTTTATTATTCAGTACCGTCCTACGAAATCCCAAACCTTTTAAAAGGATCAGCCAGACGTAGAGTAAAAGATTTCCAGGTAATGTTCATATGGTTAAATTCATCGGTACTGGATCCCTCTTCCCTGAGCGGTAGGAAGCCATTATCTGTATTAGACGGATGTTGCTGTCCTCGGGAGAAATCCGGGAATTTTTGTATCAGCGGTATTTGGAATTATCCGTCCTTCCCAACCTAATGCCTTCCTTATCCCACAACGTCTCCTAAAATTGCAGACTCGTAGTTTGACCCATATGGAGCTCTCTCTCTCTCTCTCTCTCTCTCTCTCCCAGTACATATCGAAATGATTGTTTTTTATTGTGTGACCCAGATTTTGCCTTTAAAGCTAATATTAGAAGAAATAATGATCAGAATTTACGCATGAAACACACTGGAGGTAGTGGTCTTTTGTCGTCTTTTGGTCTACGTTGTATCTATTTTTATTATTATCGTTGTCTTTTTCATGCTTTGTCAGCATCTGATTTCAAAACTAGA
>NC_087220.1:30010918-30030918 GCF_015104395.2 Macrobrachium nipponense | reverse complement strand
ATGTGAGCCATGAGTTGCTGTGTTGTTCTCTCATGTTCCATTTTCCATGTGTTCACCATCTGGGCCCACACGTGTTCAATCACATTCAAATCTGCTCCTTTGCTCGGCCATTCAAGAAGAAGCAGGTTATCTTGTCTGGCAAACCACTCTTGAACAACGTGAGCAGTGTGAAGAGGATGGGCCCTGGTGGAAGGGAAAATTGCTATCTCGTAACGAAGGCAAGAAGGAGGTTTGCAGCAGCTCAACATACTTAGCTGCTGTAAATCGTCCCTCGATACGGAACACATCACCCATACCATGCAGACACACCCAGCCCCATACATTGCAGGTGACATGGCCAGATCGAACCAACTCAACGAAAAAAATGGGGATGTAATGTAAACATATATATATATATATATATATATATATACTATATATATATATATATATATATATATATATATATATATATATAGATATATATATATATATATATATATATATATATATTTACGTATGAGCCTGGCCTTGAAAGAACTACAATATGTAAACAGGAAAAGTTAAGGGAGAACAAGGTGAATTTACTTGAACTTACCGTAAAAAGGATTTATAGTCATAATTTATTCTAGAGGAACAGGTCGCCAGAAACTCAGCTAAATACTTTACAGCTATTTATTTACAAGAGGCTCGTACTGGCCTGGAGAAAAGTAAATGCAGCGTCCACACGTTGGTACTTATAATCTCTCACAAATGGATAATAGCTGGCTCAAAATGGAATTTGTACAAGCTGGTTTCATAAACTTGGGTAATGCAACACTTGCGGGCAGAGAGACTTGGCACGTGGACTCAGGGAAATCTGGGAAAAAAGGATCCAGATTAAAAACAAGATACTAAAAGAAAAGAGGATTTCTTTTTATCAGTTACTATTATTTCGTTCTCAAAACACTGGGCAAAGGAACTTTAATGTTTCAAACTGAGGTATAACAATGGACTTCATTTGTCTTGGACAATCTCACAAGGGAAACATGCGGCCATGAGGCAGTGAGAGGAAACAAAGGGATGAGTTCTTTTTGGTTTTGAAATTGAATTGGGAAAATGGGGATCAAATAGATAATAGGATGTAAGGGACTGGCAATATGCTGTTTCACAACACGTACCTGGATGCAATGTTCAGTGTGGACCTTTGTAGAAAAATGTGGCGCCCGGCTTTGTCTTAGGTCTGGGTCTCTTGGCGCGCCACTAACGCTATGGATAGGCCTAAATGGAAGGCAGGTGGTCGGACATCCGTCCGAGGTCACGTCTCAAGCTGACTGGGGTAGATCGCAGGTGTTTTGCCTGGGTGTTGGGGTAGGGCTTTAGCTCTTAAAACCCCCCCATGAGCAGGGCAAATCCTGGAAACAGAACATACAGCCAGCAGAGGGTTCACAGGAAAAAGAGCTTAAGATATAGGCCTAAGAAGTACCAGTCTGCCTACATCCTTCCCTTGGAGATACGTCCCTAAAGCTGACAAGAGTCTATTTTCCCCCAACTTAGGAACCCCCTATCTCTGGCTGGCAGGTTTTGGTTTCCCGCGTTTACTAAAAATCAGCTGATATTTGGAGGAAATGGCTGCCGTTTTCCAAATCAAACTAATTAATTAATTACTGGGTAGAAGAAGAGATCTATAAACGTCACAGCTCCCCCTGTTAAGAAAACAATCACTCCCTTTCGGGCGTGAAGGTCTTGGCTTAAATAAGTTGATCGTCTCGACTACCCAGTTCTCCTACTCTAACTTGAAGTTTTTAGAGCAGCGATACAGCTAACTACAGTGGCCTACCTAACTTATAGGCGGAGATGCTAAGTGTACTAACTTAATGTAGTAATGTAGTCTAGCCTAAGTACTAACTACGGGTTGTCTGTGACGACAGTCTACTCTACCCCTAGATAGGTTACTTGAAAATTCTACTTGCTACTAACTAAACCAATGCCCTGGTACTAAATCAATTAGCCTACCAACCTACTCAATACAGTTAAAGGAGACGCAATCATCCAAGATGTGGTACGCACAGCAGCAGTTCAGCGACGGAATTGTTAAAATACATGAGGTGAGGTATTGATGCGTGAGGATGATGAGTGGTTAGTTGACCAGGATGGAAATGTAATGAGGTAATTATGACATTTACATGAGTGTTAGTATCACAATTTCTAGGGGTTAGAGGGTTAGTTTACTGGCAGAGATCAGGCTGGTTACCTTCTCTGGGTAGGTGCCAGGATCACTCTGCAATTGAATGCGACACTGTACCTCGGGCACAGGTGTCAAGGAGAGCATGTGGCTCTTTGGTTAGTGTGTTAATGATTTGTTACGTCTTCTTCTTCTTCTTCTTATTCCTCCAGGACCTGGCTATACCAGTCCCTAGGAGTAGACGGAGGCACCGACTCTGGGGTAAGGCCAGAAAACGCCGGCAGGAGCAGAGGCAGTGGTTAGCCTGAGGGATTTCAGGAGAACACCCTACTCGGTATCTGCAGCAACCGTCGTAGAGGTGGAACCTACTGCAGGGGAGGCCCTCACTTCGGCTGCTGCGACAACTGTCGTAAGGGGAAAACTCCAGGCTGACTCCTGGTCGGGCAGTTCCTGTGTTTCCAGAGGAGGTATGAATGTGAGGTCTGCCGGAGGTTCATCCTCGGGCGACAGTGGTGAGGCTGAAGAAGAATTACGGGCTGGAGATTGGCCATGGGCTGCGGTAAGCTCCATGCCTGTTGGAGGATCTCCTGTAGGAGGATCCTTGATTAGGTTAGGCGCCGGCGCTAGCTCGGGGCCAGGCGCAGAGGTCAAGTTCGGTGGGGGCTCTACGTCCAGGCTGGACGAAGCTTGGCACTGCTCAGTGCTGCCAAGTGGCACTGGCGGAGAGTTGAGGTCGACTGGACCTGTGACGGGTACCGGAGGTCCAATACCTCTCAGCGTGCCCTTGGAAATGGGAGACAGGGGCTCCTGTCTCTTGTTGAAGGCTAAGCCTTGTGGAAAATGGACAGTGTCCGCTGCTGGTAGTCGGCTAGGGTACTTAGGCCAATTCGTGGAGTGCCCTAGTACGTTGCAGGTTTTGCAACGGAACTGTGAATGATCCATCTCCCTCCTTGGTAACGGGGGAGACTGTTGGTGGATGTACTTCCTGGGGGATGTAGAATTTTGGCGACTCCTTGCTTTGGAGTGATTTGACGTGGGGTTAGGACCCCTAGGCTTTTTAAAATGAGAGGGAGACTTCATGTCTTGCCCTAGGAGGAGGTCGTAACCTCCTGGAATGTAGCTTGCAACTGCAAGAGTACATACTCTGGAGAAACGAGGTCTGGTGACCCTCAATTGTATGGTTGGAAGGATCAGCTTGATATGGTTGATACCTTCAATGGTGATCAGTTGACGTCTGTCAATATTAGCCCCTCGGGGGATTCGATCTTCCCCCCCGTATCAGGGAGATTTGCAGCGCCAGAGTCATCGTAGGGCTCGACGTGGCTTGGCTGATAGTGGCTTTGGAGGGGTGCGACGGTTATAGGGCCCTTAGCTGGGGGTCCTAGTGAGGAAGAATTTGTAATTGCCATTGCGATGGCAGGAATATTGTAATTCGCGCACCCTCCGTAATTTGCAGACATGTGACCCTTGCGGCCACAGTCTCGGCAGAACTTGTTCCAGAACCTCTTCCGTGGCACTGGATGATAAGGCCGAGATGCCCCCACAGGTTGGGAATCTGTGGAGTCACCAAGGCTGGCAGTGTGCTCTGGCACAGGTGAAGAGTCCTCTCTGGCAGTGATTTGGCGTGGGGAGGTTAAGGAAACCTCCGTTGAATCACCCTCGGAAGCAAGTCCGGGGTTAACTGGTGGGCTTACCTCTTCCAAAGTGGAGGAGGTAGGCGGTAAAATGGTAAGAGGCTGAGAGGATGCGGCAGGAACTTTGGGCGCTGACACTGGGTCAGGGCCAGGTTCGCAAATAGACAGGATGTCGGTGACATCGGAGGCACTAGCCTCTGAACCTAAAATTGACTGATTATGAGGCATGCTGCTGGGATCCGGTGGATCTGGTAGTGGGAGCTGCGTCCAGGGGAGATACGGCTTTAGTAGATCTCGGCCCAATATCACCTGATAAACATCATGGAATTGGTCAACTACGCCCAGGCGGCACAATGTGGTTTCCCTGGTCTCCTGGTCCAGAAAGGGCATTTCAACATTCAGAAAGACCGAAGGAACAGAATAGAGGTTACCGTCAATCCATTCAAACTGAATGTCTTCGTCCATCTGGATTTTGGCACCCCTAGGCAATGCCTTTCTTAAAATAAGGGAGACCTGGGCTTCGGTGTCGGCCATGACTTGTACCCACTGATAGGCCGTAGGAGAATGTTCATCAGGCAGGGCTATATGGTAGCCTTGGAGAAGTTCACCCTGGAAGCTCTCATCCTAAGGTAGAGATCGACTTGGGCACTGGTCTGAATCCACAGCATGCCCACGCACACAACAAGTGGTGCAGAACCTCCGCAACCACCTCTTACCGGGAGTCCAGCTCATGGTCTGGGGCTTAGAAACTAGCAGAGAGATTGCGTTATCTCTGAGAGCTAGCTCATGCTTTCTCTCTTCTTCTCTAGCTTTTCTCTGGTGTTCTCTTTTTTCCTTTTCTTGCAGGCGCGCGGCATCCTGCTGCACCTTTATCCACTGGTCAAGTGCTGGTCCAGTGTAACCGGCCTCCTTGCCTAGAGTTATGAGGGCTCCGAGCTTCTCTAGCTCTATGGCAAAGAAGTCGCGGGAAGCAGGGGAAGACATTTCCCTTAGACAGCAGTAGAGGATCAGATGAAAATGAAAATAATGGCCAGGAAGGGTACTGAATGGAATGGGAGTGCCTACTGTGGAAGGTGGCACTCACTTGGAAATGGGTTCTGCGACGTGGTAGTGAAAAAAGTCTGAAAAGACTGGGTGGTCTGTGGCACTTGGGAAGTGTCCCGTAAGTTGGTGGCACTTCTGGAATGGCACCTTTTGATGAGGTGAGACAATAAAATGGAGTGTGCGGTGTATGTCACACTTAAGGGCGTTCCCAACTTGGGAGACGCTGGAATGGGCTACCTATAGGTCCAATACAGGTGCACGGCACTTATGGAGGCGTTCCATGGTTGAGTGATCCGAAATGGTGGATACTCAAATGAATGGGCGTTCCGTAGGACGGACACGCAGGTATAGGGCTACCTGTACGTCTGTACAGGTGCACGGCGCTTATGAGGAGGCGTTCCTTTTGGACAGCACTAGTAGTGCTGGTATTGCGGCACTTCAGGAGGCGTTCCCTTGATTGGGTGATCCGGGATAGCGGATTCACTAATGGATTGGGCGTTCCGTAAGGACGGACACGCAGGTTTGACAGCACTTAGGGCTGGTATTGCGGCACTTCGGGAGGCGTTCCTTTGGAGTGGTCCGAAGGATCACTGATCCTCGTACATGGACACACTAAAGAATAGGGCGTTCCGTAAGGACGGACACGCAGGTTTGACAGCACTTAGGGCTGGTATTGCGGCACTTTGGGAGGCGTTCCCTTGTTAAGTGTTCCGAAGGATCACTAACCCTTGTACATGGACACACTAGTTACTTGGGCGTTCCGTAAGGACGGACACGCAGGTATAATGGCTACCTGTACAGCCTGTACAGGTGCAATGGCACTTATGAGGAGGCGTTCCTTTTGGAGCACTGGTATCGTGCTGGTGTGTCCCGGACACTACATGCAGTATACTTAAATATACTGAAGTGAAATGGCACTGCTCATGGCAGAGTGTAATGGGGGAGGAGAGAAAGTAAAAGGTGGGAGTACTTCAGCAGCCAGTCGATGGACAGTGTCACGAGTTAGTGGCGCTGTAAAATGGTAAGACCTGACGTGCACTGGTGGTGGCCAGTCCTAGACTGGTAGGCTTCCTTGTCTGGAAGTAATGAATTTGCGTGGCACACTGTGCGGTTTGTGCTTGCGGTATACGCAAGTCTTTTGTGATAATGGAAAAGACCACTCGGGCAACGACAGGTAATGGTAATTTTAGAAATGCTCAGTCCCTCGCTGAAGTACTCGGTAAATGAAATAAATGCTTGCAAACTGCAACGGACACAGACGCGTACGTATCATGCTCAGTGTAAATGAAAGACACAAGAGACTAAAATAATGTTAGTTCTGCATGCTATAAGTAATGAACGTAGTACTCTTGGCTTCGTGAATAATGGATTCTGGTTCTCTCTCTCTCTCTCTCTCTCTCTCTCTCGGAGAGGGTGAAAATGATATATGAAAACTCCCTTGTATTGAATTGAACTAATAATGTTAGTTTAATATGACGCAACTTGCGTTAAATGATTTACTTACGTTAACGTGTAATGAAAGAATTGCTTTGGATAACGTTTTATGAAAATGATAACGCGCTCGCGGTGAACGATTTTTACGTTAATGGTAGCGGCTTGCGCTTATGAAATTATTTGCGTTTCAATAGGAATTTCACAAAGACGCGTTTTACGTTAACAATTCTTGTAATTTATTCTACTTGAAGATTTACGTTAACTTTACGTAAGATTACTAGGTCCCTGTGAACAGTGAAACGACGGTAAGGATTTTAAACGATGAAATGTTAGCAAACATTTGTAAAAAGAGGTTACGTTAATTCCGAAGTGGAAATGAAACTTTCGCTCAGCGAGCGAGTGAGCGATGCTAGGTGAAACGGGTAGTGAGGCGAGCCAGCAGAGCGGTGCACTATCAGAGTGTCGTTCAAGCAGCTCGATTTTTCTGTAAAACGGCAAAGGGCGATTTTACAACACGAAATTCTAATTTCTTATTCAAGGCGAATTACGTTAATTTCTCTGGCAGAACGATAGATACTAGTACCGAGATTAATATTATTTACGTTAAACTTTCAAGACTTACGTTACTTTGCTTAAATCGTTGAGATAATGCTTAAAGGGATAACAAGCATGGCTGCCGCTGTGAGTGAACCGAAGGTTGGCTGGCAGGCATGAGAGTGCGCCTGCATCCAGCTGACGAGAGCTGGCTGGCTAAGCGGTTACCAACACTTGGAATGAAACTAAGTTAAAATGAATTCCCCTAACCTATCACAGAAAAAAGAATTGTACACTTCTTTTGCTGTAACTATTAGTAGAACACTCCTAACTAGCTAGGCTTTCTAATACAGTAATAAGCCCTGGCAAAGCACTTCCTAGTTTGATCTGGTACTTTCTGGCATCTGTCTACACACGTGTTAGTGTGAGCTCATACAATACACGACAATACAAAATCACAGAGAATTCACGGGGCAAATTGTTTGCTGGCTGCTAAAATAAAGCTCTGGCGCTTTCGCCGTTACAATAGTAATATTTCTACTTACACTCTTTTAAACACTTCATAATAAAAATACTTAAACGTACCTTAAGCTAACATTTGTTACAAAATAATCATATTATGAATGAATGGTATACCTTACCGTGAGCCAGTGTGTGTCTTCCGCGCAAGTGTGCTTTGTTTTTTGCGCTTTGAAAAACATTTACATTCGTTTTACAAGGGATAACGCGATTTACAAGCTTTTTTTAAGCAAGCCCAGATTCGATCCTGGCAAGATCGCCATTTTTACGTATGAGCCTGGCCTTGAAAGAACTACGATACGTAAACAGGAAAAGTTAAGGGAGAACAAGGTGAATTTACTTGAACTTACCGTAAAACGGATTTATAGTCAAAATTTACTCTAGAGGAACAGGTCGCCAGAAACTCAGCTAAATACTTTGCAGCTATTTATTTACAAGAGCCTTGTACTGGCCTGGAGAAAAGTAAATGCAGCGTCCACACGTTGGGACTTATAATCTCTCACAAATGGATAATAGCTGGCTCAAAATGGAATTTGTACAAGCTGGTTTCATAAACTTGGGTAATGCAACACTTGCGGGCAGAGAGACTTGGCACGTGACTCAGGGAATCTGGAAAAAGGATCCCAGATTAAACAAGATAAAAGAAAAGGGGATTTCTTTTTATCAGTTACTATTATTTCGTTCTCTAACACTGGGGCAAAGGAACTTTAATGTTTCACTGAGGTATGCAATGACTTCATTTGTCTGGGACGATCACACAAGGGAAACATGCGGCCATGAGGCAGTGAGAGGAAACAAAGGGATGAGTTCTTTTTGGTTTTGAAATTGAATTGGGAAAATGGGGATCAAATAGATAATAGGGATGTAAGGGGACTGGCAATATGCTGTTTCACAAGATGTACCTGGATGCAATGTTCAGTGTGGACCTTTGTAGAAAAATGTGGCGCCCGGCTTTGTCTTAGGTCTGGGTCTCTTGGCGCGCCACTAACGCCATGGATAGGCCTAAATGGAAGGCAGGTGGTCGGACATCCGTCCGAGTTCACGTCTCGAGCCGACTGGGGCAGATCGCAGGTGTTTTGCCTGGGTGTTGGGGTCAGCTTAACCCCCCACAAGCAGGGCAAATCCTGGAAACAGAACATACAGCCAGCAGAGGGTTCACAGGAAAAAGAGCTTAAGATATAGGCCTAAGAAGTACCAGTCTGCCTACATCCTTCCCTTGGAGATACGTCCCTAAAGCTGACAAGAGTCTATTTTCCCCCAACTTAGGAACCCCCCCCCCTATCTCTGGCTGGCAGGTTTTGGTTTCCCACGTTTACTAAAAATCAGCTGATATTTGGAGGAAATGGCTGCCGTTTTCCAAATCAAACTAATTAATTAATTACTGGGTAGAAGAAGAGATCTATAAATGTCACAATATATATATATATATATATATATATATATATATATATATATATATATATATTATATATATATATATATATATATATTAATTATTAATCTTCAGATTTTGTTCCACAGAAGTGGACTGTCAAAATATACAAAGGGAGTTAACATAAATAAGTGTGTTATTTCTGAGATAAATATTAGGTAAGGGACAGTGGCATCATTTGCTCTTTTTCCTCAAATATAATATATAAATAAAGAATTACACAATAGAATTCTTTCAGTGTTGTTCATCACTGAGAATTTAAATTCTCCAAAGGTATATATATATATAATATATATACCTTCTCCAAAGGTATATATATATATATATATATCTTTGGAGAATTTAAATTCTCAGTGATGAACAACACGAAAGAATTCTATTGTGTAATTCTTTATTTAATATTATATTTGAGGAAAAAGAGCAAATGATGCCACTGTCCCTTACCTAATATTTATCAGATAACACTCTTATTTTTGTTAACTCCCTTTGTATATTTTGACAGTCCACTTCTGTGGAACAAAATCTGAAGATTAATAATTAATATAAAGAAGAATGCAATTGATAATTGATGCAAGTAACGATTTTCCTTATCATACCGAGTTCTATTGTTCGCCAACAATGCAGCTTCCCATGCGATGTGGACGAGAAGCACTTCTCGTCAGTAAAGATGACCCTGCCCCAAAAGTCCAAACCCTTTTCAGCATGACGTTGGGCAAAATCAAGCCTTCCCGCCTTATGTCGCTCTGTCAAGAGCTCCTTCATCGCTGGAGTTCTGTGATGAATCCCAGCAGCGTGGAGTCTGCGTCATACTGTCATCGATGACACTTCTAATCCAAGGTCTTCATGAATGGCCTCGGCGTTGGTTAAGGGTTGCTCTTGAGCGGCCCTGATAATGGCGTCATCCTCAGCTGGGGTGGTTTTCCGTGGACCACCTGGCCTAGCTAAGATAACATATTATCTTAAATGTTTAACTTATAATTTATATAACATCGCAATAAATTCTAGATTCTTTGAATTTTGTACTCGATGGATTGATCATAATTTAGTAAACATGGCTGTATATTTTTGGTTTCAAAAGCAAATCAAATAGAACGAGATTACATATATCCATAATATTCTCAATTTGGTTGTTGGTTATTAAAACTGTAAATCATTCCTGAGCCATCACTGAAATGACATTTAATAAATAAACTATAGCTATCAAAAGACATACAATGACTGTGACGGGGTGGGCACAAATAAAATGCTCTTATGGGCTTAATTTTACCGAGACAACTCAATCGACTATCTAACTTTGTTCATGGTTGAGGTCGCAAGGGCCAACCACACCGGTGTGGAATTATGGAGGTGCACCTGAAATATTACTGTGGTGTTGGAATGGCTGTGGATATCTGTAGTCTAACCAAAATTATAATAGTGAGACGAAATACATTTAAGAAAGAAACTTTCATATCAAATAAGCAAGATTGAATAACCATGAACAATGTAACATATCCACCAATCATTCAGCATAAACAACTTCCGCAAGTCGTTCAAGTTCCCACTCTCCTCCCACCTTCTTATCCACAACTGTACCGTGATGGGGGACACACCAACATCACGTGCAATGGCTCGTATCGAGAAACAATTGTCGCGTAAAGTCCTCGCAGCGCCAGATTTGTGTCCCTTCGATTCATGGTGAGTGGTTATGAAGTCTAACCCATTTAAAAATCCTGCTGCCGACCTTACCTCCGTTGGGATTCAGACTCTGTTTCGAGTCGAGTAAAACAATACCATGATTCATATATCATTATATCGTTCCTTGATTGTAGGATTAGCCAATAGGGATCATAATCACCATGATATGAAATAAAGATACTACTGTTAAATATAATATGCTCACATAATTATTGTTCCTGTTAATAATTACACTGAGAACTGAATACTCGTTGAGCACTGCTTCGTAAAATGAGCTCGGCAAAAGTGTTCGCGAATTCTCTAACCTATTTCTCTGTAACTAAGATTCGTATAAGTACGAGATTTTGCTATAGTGTACTACACCAGTACCGTAAGTTTATAAGAGTATCATGAATCACAAATTATAAAGAATAGGACACTTGGTCCTGTACGAAGAGGCAAAAGGATCGATTAGCCAGAAATGGATATGAACTCAACAGTTTAAAAAAAACTTCGCCTACCCTCTCCCTCCACCCCCACTTCCACCCCCTTCCTCTTCCTCCCCTCACCTCTCCTCCCACTCCCTTCTCTCTCACACGCTCTCTCTCTCTCTCTCTCTCTCTGAATGTTACTTCAGTTTAAGTATATTTTGTACGATTTTTTTTATCTATCCATCTATCTAATCTAATAATAATAATTTACAATGTTGTTTATATCTAACGGTTCACTCGGTTGTTACCTGCCAGCAAGGCTGGCATTACGGTACGGTACGGCATGGTTGATATTTAGCCTGTGTACGGTACGGAATTACGCAACGACAATTTTACCAAAGTACGGTATGGTATAGTTCAGGTACGGAAAAAATGTGCAAAAAACAAGGGAACAATATTAATTAATTATTAATAATAATAACCAGTTTTTTTACTATTATTCTTAGCATCAGCAGCAGCAGCAGTAGTAGTAGTAGCTATTACTATTTTTATCTTAAGGTCAAATTGTTTTTTCTTTCTTTAGTGACTATTGACTTGGGTAAGGAGTAAATGATTATAATTATTAGAGTGAGAGGTATCTGCATGTATGGTGGAGTAGTAGAACGATAGATACTGTGATTGATGGTAAAGCTACTGTTATACTTGTGTTTGGTTACCTCCTTCGCAATCTTCATTTGGACTCAGGGCATCAGCCATGATTGATTGTATTACGAAGGTGAAGAAGAGATGGCCGCCTAGGAACATAACTGTCGGCATGGTAGCAGATATCCGTTTGTCACGCAACTTTTCAACTTTTTTTTTTTTTTAGCAAAGAGAGAGCCGCCAATTGTCTACAGATTGGTTTGAATAGGTAACTGGTTACAGTTGCTCTATGTGCTACAAATAAAAATTGAGCATTTTTACCGGACATTCATTTGAGTAAAAGCCTTGATTATACCGAAAAATTATAGCAAAATCTCGTACTGATACCAGTCTTCATTACAGTGTTATTGACCAAAAACTTGACTGCACTGTCTGTGAAACCCAAAGTAAGAGAGCTTTACCAATTACAAATGAACATTACCTTTTATCTGAAATGTTTTTAATTATACGTTTTGAAGTTAACTGTAATTGCGGTTGTTTTTTATTTAAACTTAATGGTAATTGTAATTGTAACTGAAAAGTTCAAACAATAAAGTACTTTATTTGAAATTGTTATTCTAGAGCAGCCCTCTTACTTTTCGAGAGCTCATCTTAACCAAATGCAACAGAGAGATGTTTTGAGTCGCTACCCAATTTATTTATTATATTATTAAGGGAGAATCTTAACAAGCCAGCTACCAATTCTAATTTTTTTTTTTTATTCTATTTATTTCCTTTTTTGTGCAAAAAGTTTTGTGAATTTTTTTTCCAATATTTAAGTTTTGTATTTCAGTATTATTGAAGTTGTAATTGTAATTCGATAACAGGTCAGGTAATTATGATTCTAATTGTAATAGAATAAAGCAAACGTAATTACCCCTAACCAGCTTATATTAAATAAGATATATGACAGTAGCTAATTCATACGAAATGGATGAGCATAAAAATAATGGGAACAAAAATAGAAAAAAATTTTATGCATACATGGGAGAAAACTGATTAGAAATTCAGTGATTTTTCCACTACACTTCGGCTTCTCTCGGGGCACCTGTGAATTGTTCAATCTTTAATAAATCGACTTTATCTGTCTCGGGATCTATGTGGTTCTGCACCCTTATTTGGCCAGGCAACCAATTCAAATCCTCTCGACCTTGAAACCATTCCTGGACTATTCTGGCCGTATGGATGGGGCAGCCGTCATGAATGAAAATGACAGGACTAGGTGGAAAGGGATAATTCCGCTGTTGATGTGAAGGGAGGAAAAAATCCATGAAGAATTTTTAACGTATTTTTTCACTAGTGAAACCTTCGTCTTGGTGATATCACATATACCATGTAAGGAAATCCAGGCCCACACGTTTACGGTTACAAGCCACTCCTGGCCACTTCGTAAATGTTTCCTCGGTGGTATCTGAAGGAAAACAATCTAAATTTTTTACAATTTACGCGTTGCTTTCCGTAAAAGGGAAAATAATGATATATCGTTTTGGGGAAATGTAATGCAAAGTAACAACCCCTGCATTAGGATAATGTTTATTCATCTATGAGGATTAATACTTATTACAAGTTTGCCTCCTCCAACCTCTTATACACTAAAACAGCTCGAAAGCTGATTAGTAGAATTCACGTTAAGAGAGGAACAGCACCACCTTTTGTAAACAGTGTTTCAAACAGACAATTAACAATGACAGTAATGACCTGAGATGTTGCAATGCCAGTAACAGCCAATCAATCAATCAGTCCCAGTAACCGTGTGATTTAATATATCACTTTGTTCGGTGATAACGATATCACTGCTACAGCACCTCTATTACACGCTAACAAGTTTGTCACCCAATCATGGCTAGACTGAGGCGTTGTATAAATTTTGATAGGGCTTCTGTCCTCTGCTAGTAGTATTCGTTATAGTCTCCAAATGAACAGCAACATATTGTTCTCCGGGCGCAGATCGTCGCTCTACGAGAAAGTGGGCTTTCAATAGGTGCTGTTGCACAGCGTCTTGACGACTCCCCTACAACAGTAAATAAATGGAAAAGGAGGCACGCTTAGACTGGGAAATTTACCGACTTTGGATAGCATTTATTCATTTCATTTATTTATTAATTTTTTAAACTATAAACCTTATAAACCCGTGAAATTATGAAACCTAAATTACAGTAGCCTTGGTCCTGTTGAACTCTAATAGTGATTCTTTCTCTTTACTTCCCAGAATACCAAATAGCGTTCCCATAAGTAAAAACAGGCTATAATTAATCTTGATTATCTAGGTATCTGCATGTTAATTACGTATTTCAGTTCGAAGACCTCCACCACGAATGACCACCCGTGAGGATAACGACGACATTTGACGAGCAGCATTAGAAGATCCTTTTACCAATACTATTGCTATTTGTGAACGTCTGGCATTAAATGTTTAGGCTATGACGGTGCGAAGACGTCTGCATGAGGCAGGAAAACCTCATAGAATTCTAGCCAAGAATCGTGCTGATAGGCTTGCCTTCGTTCAACGGTTTGTGGGAGAGGATATGGAATTTTGGTCTCGAGTCGTATGCAGTGACGAAAGGTCTTTTACTAGCAGAAGTCACGGCAGAATACATAACTGAAGACCGAGTAATATAAGGTTTGTTTCTAAAATCATTAATAACAGTCAGACTATAATAATTATAAGCAAGGGTTAATAATATTAATAACAAAAGATAATAAATTTGTCAATAACCATGTATTTTCCGCTAATTGAATTATATTGCCACGAGAAGTGTGAAAATAAAAATTCTTCATTGAAAACCCCCCATTAGTTTTATTATGGCCAGCTTTCAGGCATTAAGCAAATACATTATTAATGTTATGAATAATCACGTAGGCAAACTTATAATATAGAGTACAGCCTGTTTACTGAATTATTTCCCCAAACGATATAGAATTATTTTCGCTATTACGAAAAGCAAAGCGTGAATAGTTAAAAATTAGATTTTTTCCTTTTAGATACTACAGAAGAAATTTACGAGGTGACCAGGAATGGGCATGTCACAGTAAACGTGTGGGGCTGGATCTTCTTACATTATATGGATGATATCACCAGGATTGAGTGGAGGCTCACTGGTGAAAAATACATTGAAATTCTTCAGGATTTCTAACTTCTTTCACTTCAACTGCGGAATTATTCCTCCCCACCTAGACCGGCAGCCCGGACCATTGAGATACAACGAACGAGATACCGACTGTAACCCCTACTGGTATTTAGGAGTAGACTTGTAAACTGTGAAACTGACCGTCTGCCGAAAATATATGGGTGGCTTACTTAACAAGCACCACTAATTGCTCGTTAGATTTTGGGTCTAGATCCAATATATGAGATACCAGATGAAACTCATATATAATATATCTGCAGACTCTACTGATTATAGAATGACCAGTGACAGACATTTTGGAGGGTGGGTTCCCCCTGACAGACGCGCTGAAAAGGGGGGGTTAATTGGATCTAGATCCAACTTAGGAGACACCGAGTAAAATTTACACTACAATAGCACTGCACATCCTAGAATACTGTGGTGGTAATGACAGACGTTTTAGTGGGTGGTTACCCCTGACAGACGCCCCACAACGAGTGGGGAGGGGGAGGCAGGATCTGCATCCAACATCGGAGACACCAAGTAAAATTTGTACTACAATAGCACATACACATCCTAGAATGCTGTGATGGTAATGACAGACATTTTAGTGGGTGGTTTCCCCCTAACAGACACACCCTAACAGGTGGGCAGGGGGAAGGGCAAGCCCTGATAATGAATGTCTAGATTAGTATAGTGGGCTAATATTGACCCGTATTATACATTATCGTGATATATTTAATAAATATTTTTAAACTTTCTATATCCTT
Source organism: Macrobrachium nipponense (assembly GCF_015104395.2). Classification (NCBI taxonomy): domain Eukaryota; kingdom Metazoa; phylum Arthropoda; class Malacostraca; order Decapoda; family Palaemonidae; genus Macrobrachium; species Macrobrachium nipponense. Next base: position 30,015,533 of record NC_087220.1, on the reverse strand, counting down.
TGTATTTATCTAACACAGTGTTTCCCAACCTTTGACACTTTGAGGAACCCCTGAGACAATTTTCCTCATCCCAAGGAACCCCAATACACACACACACACACACACACACACACACACACACACACACACACACACACACACACACACATATATATATATATATATATATATATATATATATATATATATATATATATATACATATGTAAACATTTGTATTAATTACCTTTAGTAAAACTGAGGGGAAAAATCCCGCACGATATGTTACGATAAAATAAATTATAGGACTACGATTTCTCTCGCCATGTTTAACGAAAAATATATGCTTATAAATAACAAATAATTAAATAAAACATGAATTTTTACGGAACACCTGGCGATCGTTCACGGAACCCTAAGGTTCCACGGAACCCCGGTTGACGATGACTGATCTAACACAAAAATAATTTATTTGTTTCATATAAATAACAGTCATCTTTAGGCCCATAATAATTCAGTCATATTATTATTTTGTCAAGCAAGCAACTGACTTCAGTTATAGTAGGGGAGCCCGGGGCTAGTTGGCTACAGGGGTAAGTTGGCATACTCAACATGACTTTAAAGTTTACCAATAGGATGACTCTAATACATATACTGTGTAATTGCCACGTGGTTCCTCAATTACCAGCAAAATTCTATAGAGATAGAACGTAGGAGCTCTAATTTATGAGACAATTTTTATTTGATGGTAGTAAGTAAATATTTTAATCTTTCTGTTATTTGCTATAACAATTCTATTACATTTCATAAAGATTAGTTTTCAATGATGGCATAGTTTCCCTTATGGTTTAAAGATTCTATAGCATTAAAATTATTAATTCAAGGTTTCTTGGTGTGGACTGGTAATCGTTTTTGTACCAAATGGTAGGGATGGGCAAGTTGGCTCAAAATAAATGGGGCAAGTTGGCACACGTTATTTGATAACAATAGTAAGCCTATTTATTTATATAATTTATGTTTTGTTTCTGGATTTTTGGAAGGATAATGAGATTAGTGTCCTATCATTTCCTCCACATTGTTCTCACAAGTTGCAGCCCCTGGATTTTAGTGTTTATAGACATCTGAAGAAATGTGTTAACAGGGCATGTGATTCGTGAATGACTGGTAATCCAGGATCAAGTATGCCCATCTGTGACATTCCTGGTAAAGTTCCCTCGGCTTTGCCTCCAGCTGTCACTTATTCTGATGTTTTCAATTGGTTTAGGATTGATGGAATTTCAACTTTGAATTACAGACTATCTCAAGATTTTGATTTTACGGGTGGTTATGTAACAGATTGAGAGATGTCCGAAAAGACACATGGGCTTCAGATCAGTCATCAGCGTGATACAGAGTTTAAGAACTGCTCTTGTTGATCCAGAAGAAAGCTCAACTGAAGAGAGCCTGTGTTTGGTAAGCCAGGAGAAGTGTGGGTCCAGTGCAGGGCATGTAACATGTGGGAGCATGAAGACTATGACGAGTATTTATTGCACACCTGCCACAATTACAACTAGATGATGATCTGAAGTAATACTAATGCCTTATATTTTGTATTTTGGAAATTCAGAGGGTATTTTTGCCATTTGATTTAAATGCGATGTAGTAATTTTCTTTTAATTATCAATGTGCCAACTTACCCCATAATGTGTGCCAACTTACCCCGTGGGGCAAGTGGCAAGAAAAGTTATTTTTTTCTAAAGCTTATTGTTATCTTATGTTGAAAGCAAACAGCAATTATTTTGCTCTATGATAAAGACGAATGTTAATATTTTTCAATGGTGGTAAGAATTTTGCAAAAAGTTTGTTTTATATTCGCAATAACCATAATTGTAAAAAGTGTGCCAACTGGCCCCGGTCTCCCCTACTCGCTTTAGCTTTGTTTACGATATGAAAATTAATGTAGCGGTGGTTGGAAGACTGACACTATAAAGTAGCATATAAGTTCTTATCATTATTAGAGTTATTGCTGTAAAATATCTATGCACATAACATTTGTTAAATAGAGTTACGCACCCATTAATTAGATAGTAATACATATAATATATACGCTATAGTCAGGGTACAGATCATAATAATTGCGCTACAGCCTACTCGGTTTGTTTTATCGAAGCAGGACTACCTTCTTTTGGTTTCAACTGACTTTCATGCTAATGAAATCATGGATACATATTTGTATTATCAGTTTTATGAATGAATATTGTTGTTACTATAGTCGATTTTTTTCGGCTGGTGTAAAATTCGTCAGACATAATACACCTGGCTGAGGAAGGACACAGAGGATCTCTGTTTTTTAAACAAGTTATTTCAAACATTTCCATTCTCTCAAGAAGATTATGAATAAATACAAGAGCAAACTAGACAAAAAAAAAAATAATAATCACCTTGCATTAATGTAAAGAAAACAAGAGAAATTAAAAATTAGTGCGATTGTCAATTTTTTCTATCTTTAATGTTTATGATGAGTCAGTGTTTAGCGAATTGTTAGGGTTTAGTGAGTATGCGTTTAGTGAATGTTTATGAGTAAGTGTTTGATGAACGTTTAGGGTTTAGTGACTGTTTAATGTGTCAGTATTCAATGAATGTATACTGAGTCTTTAGGGTTTAGTGAATGTTATTGAATGTTTATTGTGTAAGTATTCAGTGAATGTTTTGTCTTTAGGGGGTTAGTAAATGTTTTGTGAATGTTAAGTGAACGTTTAGTGAATGTCTTGTGAATGGTAGTGTTTAGTGAATATTTAGTGTGTAAGTATTCAGTGCGTGTTTAGGGTTTTAGTGAAAGTTTTGCGAATTTTAAGTGAGCGTTTAGTGAATGTCTTGTGAATGTTAGTGTTTAGCAAATGTTTAGTATGTAAGTGTTTATTAAGTTTTTAATGAGTGGATGTTCATTCACTGTTTAGTATCTAATAAGTATTTAGGGTTCGGTAAGCTAGTATTTAATGAGTACTTAGGGTTTAGTGAATGTTTAGTGTTTAATTAATGTTTAGGATTAAGTGAGTGTTTGGTGAATGTTTACTGAGTGTTTGGGGTATAATGAATATTTAGTAAATTTAGTATTTCAAGTGTTTAGTGAGCATTTAGTGTATAGTGAGTGCCTGGTGAGTGTTGGGTATTCAGTGCTTTGTGTTATTGAGATTGTGTGTGAGTGTATGTTAAGTATGTGTGTGTGTGTGTTTGTGTGTGTGTATAGTGAATGTATGCAAGTGTGAGTGCTTACTGAGTAAGTGCATTGTGAGTGTTGGTAGTTAGTGATTGTACATTACTGTTTAGTTAGTGCTTCGCTACCATATGCAAAGAAAGTCCTGCATTTACACAGGAACCATTTATGATTGACACTGCTTAGATCCAAGAGCAGATGCTTAGGCCTAACTACAATGGTTGGAGTGCTTAGGTGTGTTTTCGTAAGGTAATTTTTCTCTGTGAAATTGTGTCGAATAATAATAATTAATAATAATAAATAATATAATATAATAATAATAATAATAATAATAATAATAATAATAATAATAAAGATTTAAAAAAAGTAATAGTTAATAAAATATAGTACTAAGAGCTGGACCGAGACCTTTCAATATGGCCTTCCGAAGTCACGCTCGGCAGGGAGATCGCTACTCCAGTGATTGACGTCCTATGCCTTGCACACAGCTGACATATTTTCACATTCGGTTGTCAAATTTTTATGACTGTTGGAGACGCTTTATAAATCATATTATCAATGGTAAATGCATTGAACAGACGTGAGGATATAAAATGATGTTAGTGCCTGTCTACTGGATATAATGAACAAATAAAGAAAAAAATATTACCAGGGAGAAAATTAGCCGAATAATGATCGTCAAAGCCAGCATCGATGGAATGTATTGAAACACATTACATAGGCTGCCTGTGGTGCTTGCCGGATGGAAGTTAAGAGACAAACGCACTCGGTTGGCTTTAAACATCAAACTGTGTATCATTTTTATTTAAGTTTAGATTTTCTTCCCTGAATATATATGGTACCTGATACTTGGTGATAGTGTACAGATCAATTTGAGTGAGGCAGCCGAAAATAAGTGGACTATTAGATAGCGGGCATGATATTATAGGCCAACTTAATTTGGGAGTCAGGAGCTCCAAGTTGTATGATCGTCAACTTCGGGAGGGGGAATAAAATGAGGGAAAATGTCTTAATCTTTATAGTTAGCTTATCCTGAACAATTCATTCACATTTCCGTTTCCAGTAATTATTTGTGTTGTGATACATCATCTCTTTGTGAATGTGCGGGTGTTAAAACGGCTCTTTATGATGGGACTTTGGTCTAAATATCAATCGAATTCTCATATCTGATAAAAATTTCATTTAATCCACACGAACCAACAGCAACTAAAGAACAATTCATTTATGGTAAGACACGTTGGGCAACGAACCTCGACATGGATGCAGTGTCCTAACTATAGGCAAGAAAAGAAAATGACCAAAGACGCTATTAAAGCGAGAATACTTATCTTACATTTCTTTTTTAGAGGAACTGAGAGAGGCACCATATGACTGGTTTAATTATTGGCACCATATGACTGGTTTAATTATTCAAAAATGGCTCAGCACGCATACTTGTAGCTG
>NC_087220.1:30003418-30005918 GCF_015104395.2 Macrobrachium nipponense | reverse complement strand
TAACGAGCAATTAGTGGTGCTTGTTAAGTAAGCCACAAATAAATTTTCGGCAGACGGTCAGTTTCACAGTTTACAAGTCTACTCCTAAATACCAGTAGGGGTTACAGTCGGTATCTCGTTCGTTGTATCTCAATGGTCCGGGCTGCCGCGCTATATGTTTGCTCCACGATAATTACTGGGGTTCAGGTGTTTACCGTTCTTGAAAACCGTAAACAACTTAAGATTCGTCCATCTATCGGGATAACATTATATGACAACATCACCCACAACCTCTCCCAAATTTAAGTATTGTACCAAGCTCTTGTACCACGCTCTATTAAACGATGCACCAAAATCTAGGGCCATTCCTAGATGTTCTCAACGGCTTTTAACCGAGTACATCTATGGCAATAAGGCTTAGCTGTATAGGATGGGGGAGCCTACTAGATGTATCTTGAAGATGAGCTTTATAGCATTTGAAAATATTCTCCCAGTTTGTTAAAAAAAATTAGCAAAAGAACTCTAAAATAACTGAATATATATTCATATTCAACGACAAGATCGGGGATGAGTTTCTGTACAGTCAAACTTCCACAATATTATCCGCTTCGCAGACCTATGTAGTAAGCTCCCCAGGAGCTCGTCGAATCTCTTAATACAGTATGCAATATATCCCCACCTTGTGCACATTCTTTTGTTTCCTGGATTGTAAGGGCCCTTTGCTCCAATACCTCTTTCACATCTCTCCAATACTTTGTAAGTCTTTTTTTCTTTTCTTTTCCATTTAACCAAATACTGTCGAATTACATACTCTTTACTTCAACTGATCATCGTCCATTTTTTCCATGCAACAGAACCATTTCAGTTAATGGAACTCAAGATAATTATATTCAATTTTTAAAAAAATTATAATTTTTTAATGCAAATCCAACATACATTGTGGGTTTCAGAGACAAATAGACTAACAGAGGCTCCGAGATACAGATTTTAAAATAGTAAATAGAATCAATCTGATCAAATACCTCTATTAGTAATCCACAAGTAACAAAATGATTGCACCTTTTCTATAACGTACTTCGCTCTGTCTCGAATATCTGGTGAAACGCAAATACCAGACTATCCACACTTCTTTGGGACAATGAACCAATTTTCATATTTGACCATAAAAGCAATGACTTACCTTGCAATTTACGCCCTTTATTTATAATGGTAATCCAGTCTTTTTAAAAATTACAATCCCTCGACAACCATTATACTGCACCAGGTTAAGGTTTTCAAATGCAAAGAAAAAACTAAGACAGGAATAAAATCTATGTTGGGAAATGAGAAAAATTCCGGGGGAAAATTACGAATATTGTTTTCCGTTTTAACCTGAAGCCAAGGGTATTATGTAGGCTTATTGGACCGAGGAATATTAGAATGTAAACCCAGAAAAGAATTATTTTCTTTCATCGTTATGCTTCATGCACACAGACAATGGGACCTTTTATAAGCGAGACTCGAGTGTTCCATTGTTCTGCGTGTTTAACTCGAGCTTTGTATCAATAATTTCATCGTTTTTTTTCTGGGAAATTCTGTCAGATATGTAATAATGATCTGCAGGTATTTGATGAAGATGGCAATTACTGTAACGAACCACTCTCGAATGTGTACTTCAGCTTTATTCGTCCGGTTTATTAAAAAAAAAAAAAAAGAAACACTATGTTGAATTATGTCAACAAGAATATTTATTGGAAATCCAGGAACTTTGTTTGCAAATGTTAAAGCAGAAGTATTCAATTATCAGTCGTTTCCTCGTAGAGTTGTTGATCGAACTCTCCCTTCACTGACTAATATCACGTAGACGGGAGACTAGAGGATGTCGTCTATTAAACCGCCATAATTATCTGAAACACGTAGGTATTGATTGGCCGGTCGATGTCAGGATTACCAGCAGTAATTCCTCTTAACCAGTGCTAGGGAACTGATAACACTGAGCTGCGGCACCAATATACGTATGCATATGTATGTAAATTTGGGAGGCAGACCTGAAAATAACATTTCCTCAAGTACCGGACGACCTTTGCCAGTATAAATATCTGCCTAATGCTATGTTAACAACGTCCACCAATGTCAGCTGAGTAGAGGTGATTACAATGTAAACTGCACCTTGCGAAAGAATGAAGTTCTGGTCGAATCTTTGGTAAATAAAGGTTAAGTCTACGATACCTGTTTATTGCCTTAAACTGGAAAGTACCTTGCTTCTATTTTCTCCAGATAAATTCAAAGACGGCAATAAATGAAACATACTAACTGAGAGTACATTTAAATGACATTTGTATACACGCGTACACACACACACACACACACACATAATATATATATATATATATATATATATATATATATATATATATATATATATATATATATATATATATATATATATATATATATGACGTGGTTCGGAAGTCACGTAAAGCCGTTGGTTCCGTTGCTGATCAACCAAGTAAGTTTCATAAAAATTAGAAAAAAAAAAAAA
>NC_087220.1:29988418-29995918 GCF_015104395.2 Macrobrachium nipponense | reverse complement strand
TATATATATATATATATATATATATATATATAGATAGATAGATAGATAGATAGATATATATAGATATAAAGATATATAGATATATAGATATATACAGATATATAGATACAGATATATAGATATACAGATATATATATATATATATATATATATATATATATATATATATATATATATATATACAGATATATAGATATATATATATACAGATAAATGTATACATATATATATATATATATATATATATATATATATATATATATATATATATATATATATATATAGAGAGAGAGAGAGAGAGGAGAGAGAGAGAGAGAGAGAGAGAGAGAGAGAGAGAGAGAGAGAGGCTAATCCTTAACAATTAAAAATCAATCATATGCAATTAATAAAAGTATAAATAACTTATAGATGATAAAATAAACCTTGGAAAGTGTTGGTAAAAAACCGAAAATCTGGGAACCCAAACTCAAAAGTTTACAAAGCGAAGCAGAAGAGCTTTGGCACAAGTCAAGATTTGAGATCGCGTGAAATAATATGCCAATGAAACAAATGAGCTGGAAAAACTATGATCCTGTTCAATCCATCCTTTCTGCCCAATCGGCATTTCTACTCCGGAAATCATTCTGGTCTCTTGTCAACGTTTGATTTCTGTCAGTTAACCATCAGCGTAGCAATTCCGTTTCATTTGGTTAAAATTGGATATGATCTAAATTGGCCTCCTACTATTAAACTATCCTTTATCTCTACTCGGCCACCTCAGTGGAATTTATATTGCAAAGTATTGTTTTTTATTCCTAGCTACCTTCTTTTCTCCCTTTATTTGAATTAAATTCTGTGGATATACTTGGTAGATATACTTTGTGATTGTGCTATACTTCAAGGTCAAAAGTAATTTTAAAGGTTAATATTTCATGTTTCGTTCATTTTGATAAAAACTGATAAGGTTGTTGGGTGGGGAATTTTTCCTCAAATATTTATTACTTAAAAACATTTTTTGTTTTAATTTTTATGAAACTTAGTTGGCAACAACCGTATGGGTGGTAACTGATTTTTTTTATTTATTTTTAACTTGCGGAATTTTTCAAGGTTTTAGTCCAGATCACGAGGTCATTCAAGGGTCAGCACTTAATTATTCTAAAAATTTTTATGAAAGTTTGTACATATCTGCCCGTTTGATATCTTTTCTGTTAATACACACTACACTTGTGTCGTAAAACTTTTTAATCGGTCACACAAATACATTTTATATACCATCACGCACTGCATCTTTACCAGTTTTCCTACCATGAGTATTTTCTGGATCCATGTATGCCACGTGCAGCTTTTGCATATGTACTCAATCACAAACATATACTCACAAACACGTGTAAGTCATATATATATATATATATATATATATATATATATATATATATATATATATATAATATATATATATATATATATATATATATATCTGTGTGTGGGTGTGTGTGTTTGTGTATCCTATGTGTGTGTAATCCATAATAGCAACAAAAACATGATTTTACACAGCATAAAAGTAGAACAAAATGACGATCCAAAATCAGTTTGCCATGCAGACATATTGTACACAATTATGCATAAAAACTTTTCTCGGAATACCTGCTCATTCAACCTCTTTCATTCTAGATAACTGTATTTTCGTCGATAAAAACGTTTCTCTCCATTACGGAATTTGGGTAGCTCACATGCTGGTGTGAGTATCTCCCTTGTTCATACTCGGTGGTGCTCATTCCGGTAGATATTTATAAAAGAAGAAAATTGACAACATGAAGATAAAATGACCATAAAACACTATTTGAACTTTGCAGCCATATATTTCGGGTACTTCCTTCTGTGGCCCTGTTCAGTGTTAATATGGACATGGTATGTTTTTTCGATAATAATATAAATTAACATTCACATTCCCAGTCAAAGATTCCATGGTGTCCTTTAAAAAAAATTCTATAATGTCCTTTCCAAATGGGAATCACGTTAGCGGTCTCTCAGCTTAAACTTGTTTACGATTCTTCGTACACGAGTAATACAACTTGTAGGTGTTGAAAGTAGTTTTCGCTCTCATTTTGGTAACAATTTAGCGCTAGAGCCTCGTTCTTGGGCTTTACACTTGTTTTTAAACGTTGTGATGGTTATAACAAAATAAGACACTTTCTTGTCACATCTTTTAACGTTTTCGTATATCTACTACTACTAGATTAGGTGTGTGCGAACCCTCGAACTAATCCACAAAATACAAAATAAAGTATATAAAAAAACGGGTAGCCTAAAACATAAATCCCACTCTGAGACCACAATGCTGTCTGTCCCCTACGCGTCATGGGACGGTGCAATGTACATTCCAGACTTGATTATTCCTTGCAATCAAACTCGTGGGTCCCTTTTACGGTCGTGCAAATTCCACACGTATGGCAGCCGCGTCGTCCTCTCTGGCTGTTTCCGTGTTTAAAACGGCCACAAGAGAGCTTTGTCTCTAATGATCAGAAGATTCGGGCTTTCCATGGAACATCGAAAGGGGAACAAAAGTTAAATTTTTTTCCATTTTAGGAAAATTCTCTTGTAAACCGAAAGCAAAAAAAAAAAAAAAAAAATCGATATCAAAACTAAAATATAATAATAATAATAATAATAATACTAATAATAATAATAATAATAATAATAATAATAATAATAATATAATAATACTTAGGAAGCAGACCCTCTCTCAAGCATACTTTATTAAAAGTAATGGCTACTTCAGCAGCGTTACACTTGTAGAGATTCTTCTCTATTTTGCGAATAGCGGCTTTTTCCGTGCTACTTAAACAGGCTAGTAGAGCGCCTATAGAGGTCATGGTAAAATACAGGGTCAAAATAGGTGTATATATTTGAATTTTACAGATAAACTATGATACCATAGTCATCAAAGTCATTAACGATTTTCTCTCTCTCTCTCTCTCTCTCTCTCTCTTTCTTAAAGCGAGCTTTCGTCTGGAGCTGCCAGACATCCTCGGGCTGGGAAGCTGAGGGTGGACTGATCTTGGTGCGGTGTCCGTCCTCCTTATATCTGTGGCTGACAGCAGGGGGTCTGCCCCATGCTTGTCTCCTATTGGCTGGTGGCGGTGAGTCTTGATTTCATTGGCTGCCTGAGCCAGGTCTCAAGCCACTTTCTTCGGGCCGATGGTTGCGTTGCAGCATATCCTGCAGCCGCCTGGACCTCCTAAGCGGCGCTGTAACATTGATGGGCGTTGCGCTACGCTGTGGGACGTCACGGCTACTTTGATTTCCATCGGCTGCAGGAGTACCTCGTTCGGGGGCGTTGTCATCCATAGAGTTGTCATGATCGGTGGTGTCATTGTTGGTGGCAGGTCTTCTCATACTCGTAGGGAGGAGAAATTCTTCCTGCGTCGTATTCAGATTAGGTTTTATTTGCTGGATGAGTAGCGCCTCCAGCAGGCGCAACCGACGGCATCAGGGGCCTTCCCGATGATCTTCGTGTTCTTTATGATGACATCTCGGGAGATGGCCTCGTGATGTTTGGTGCGGGCGTGATTCTTTATAGCCCCCTCTTGGGCGTGGCACGAGAGTCTCTTCGACAGTCGCATGGTAGTCATACCTACGTAGGCGCCGCTGCATTCGCGGACTGGGCATGTATACTGGTACATACACTGTCGTCTGCTTCAGGGGTTCTCGTGCCTGTGGAGAGGGGTTATTTTTCATAAAAAGATCGCGCGTCCTCCGATTCTGGTAATATAATGATTAGGTCGATATTCTTGGTGTCGTCAGTCGGGGATACATTATCAGAAATAATTTTCTTAATGGCGTCCTCTTCTTCACGGTAATGGGAACTCATGAAGGCTTTGTAGTACAGCTTGATATTATCCTGGGGGCGGGGCTGCGGGCTCTCACTACCGTACCATTTCTCCAGGGCTGTGCGGACTTCCTTGCTGATTAATTTATTTGAGTACCCGTTATTCACAAGTACTTGGGAGGCGCGGTCGAGTTCCTGGTGAGTGTCCTGCCAGGTTGAGCAGTGGGAGAGGGCCCTCCTGACGAAGGCCCTGACGGTGGTGCTTTTGAATCTGGCGGGGCACTCGCTGTCTCCGTTGAGGCAAAGTCCTAAATTGGTTTTCTTTGTGTAGACTGAAGTACGGAGACCGTCTTCCGTCTTGCTTACAAGGACGTCGAGGAAGGGGAGCCGATCGTCGGAGCTGCGTTCGACTGTGTAGTTCAGCACACTATACTGCTGAAATGCTTGACGGAGGGCTTCTACCTCATCCTCGGCGTCGACTTGCACAAAGATGTCGTCAATATAACGTCCATATCTGCGGGGTTGCTGCATCCTGGCAAAGACCCGTTCCTCCACGGTGCCCATATAAAAGTTAGCGAAGAGAACCCCCAGTGGGGAGCCCATCGCCACGCCGCCGTCCTTTTGGCGGAACATCTGGCCACGGTGGGTGGAGAAAGGGGCCTTCTTCGTGCATATCTCCAGCAGCGTACGGAGCGAGGCTTCCGGTATGTGAGGGGCGCCGTCGACTGATTCCTGTAGACACGATCAAGGATTATATCTATGGTTTCGTCGACAGGCACGTTCGTAAATAGGGACTCTACATCCAGCGAGGCGATAATCCCGGTACCAGGGGCGTCCTTGATGGCTTCTAAGAACTCTGCCGAAGACTGCAGGCTGTACCGACTCGGGACGTAAGGGGTCAAAATTTGGTTGAGGCGTTTAGCCAAGGCGTACGTAGGGGCGGGCGTCTGGCTGATGATCGGCCGGAGGGGGTTTCCTTGCTTGTGGGTTTTTACATTGCCATATAAATAACCCAGGCTGTAGTCTCCTTGTATGGGCGGGAGGTGCACAGCATTTGTTGCAGCATTCACTGCGCTGATGACTCCGTTAGCCTCCCTCTTGATGTCGTCTGTCGGGTTCCTCGTCAGGCGCTCGAACTTGCTCTCGTCAGACAAAATAGCATCCAGCTTCTCGTGATATTCGGCAGTATCAATCAAGACGAAGGCTGCTGTCTTGTCCGCGCGTCGCACCGTGATGTTCACTTTCTCCTTCAGTTCCTTCGCTGCTTTCTTCATCTCCTTGGTGAGGATCCCGCTGGAGTGCGAGCCCCTCTCTGTAAGAGCTTCAGCAAGTAGGAGGGGTTGAAGGGCGTCGGTAGTTCTCACGGTGCTCCGGGCTTCGAGTTGCTGGATGGAGTCTAGGAGCAACTCGATTTTGAGTCTCTTGTCATGAGGCCTGGGTCTCGAAATGAAGTGGCAATTAAGACCCAGCTTCAGAAGGGCGTCTTGATCGGGAGTGGGGTCGTAATCGGTAAGGTTAATGTATCCTTGGGTTCGTTCAGGGATGCGGAGTTTGCCGCCGTTCAGGGAGATGAGCTTGCGCAGGGCACCTCTCATCCGCTGTTTTATGTCGTCCTCCTGAAGGCGGACGAGGCTTCTCTCGATGTTCCCAGGGTACGTTGGTTCCTCTCCTACTGGGTTGTCTACATCCATGGGTATGTCACGTTCAGGATTTTCAAATTCGGTGTCGTCCAGTCCATGACTACCTTCCTCTCGAAGGGCACCAGGACATACTGCTATAGGTTCCTCTCCTACTCCACTGGTGCCGGGGCTGCTTCTCACTCTCTCCCACTCCTGCCGCAGTCTCTTGGTCTCGTTCTGGAGGGCACGCAGTTCGGTAGTCTTGATCGCTATTTGCCGCTGTAGGAGGGATTTTCTAAAGCTCCTGGTGTCCTCATTATTTCTGGCTGACGGGTCGTGTAGCCGAATATTAGTGTACTTAGGAAGCAGACCCTCTCTCAAGCATACTTTATTAAAAGTAATGGCTACTTCAGCAGCGTTACACTTGTAGAGATTCTTCTCTATTTTGCGAATAGCGGCTTTTTCCGTGCTACTTAAACAGGCTAGTAGAGCGCCTATAGAGGTAAAATTCAAATATATACACCTATTTTGACCCTGTATTTTACCATGACCTCTATAGGCGCTCTACTATAGTGGAGCAAATAAACAAGTACTGTCTAGTGAACTGAAGAATACAGTGATAGAAGTGCATAGAAAGAATGACTGTATCATCAGGTTGAAGATATGTTATGGAGGAGAGATTCTGAATATTATAAGTGCATATGCACCACAAGTTGGTTGCACAGAAGAAGAAAAGGGAAATTTCTGGAGAGACATGGATGGAATAATACAAGAACTGGAAGAACATGAAAGGGTAATAGTGGAGGCAGATTTGGATGGCCATGTCGGAAGTGAAAATGAGGCGATTGGTCGGGTGCATGGCGGCCATGGAATTGGGGAGAGAAACCCAGAAGGAGAGCGTGTGGTGGACTTTGCTGTGTCATTGGACATGGCAATAGTAAAAACATTCTTTGAGAAGAAAAGGGAACACCTGATGATATATATAGGAGTGGGGGAAGATGCTCACAGATAGACTACTTCCTGTATAAAAGGATAAAGCTTTTGGAGGTCAAGAACTGCAAAGTTATTCCAGGCGACCATGTAGCCCCGCAACACAGACTGCTATGTATGGACTTGAAGTTAAAAAGGGAAAGAAAAACTAAAGCTATAGGGATAAGGAAAATTAAATGGTACAAATTAGAGAAGGAAGGGGATAAGAAGGGAGAGTTTTAGAGGAGAGTTTTGGAGGATATTGATACAGGGATTGAAGATGTTCTAGAATGGTGGGCACAAAATGCTGCAGTAATAAGAAGTCATGGAAAGGAGCTGCTAGGAGAGACATCTGGTATCATATGGGAAGAAAAGGAGAGTTTGTGGTGGGATGAAGACATTGAGAAAGTAGTAAAAGATAAGAAGGAGGCAAAGAAAAGATGGGAAGAGTCAGTGTAGTTGGAAGACAGAGATAGGTTCAGGGAGAAAAATAAGGCGGTGAAAAAGATGGTACCCCAAGCTAATGCAAAGTCGTATGATGATGTGTGTAATGAGCTGGTGACAAAGGAAGGATTAAAGATGATCAAGCTATCAAAGGCTAGAAATAAGAGCACCAAAAATATTACACATATCAAATAAATAAAAGATCAAGATGGTGTAGTACTTAGAAAGAAGAAGACACTGTGAAGAGATGGAAAGAATATTTCGAACAGTTGTTAAATGAAGAAAATAACAGACTGATAAGTGAGGATGGGCAAGTGAACATTGGTATGGTAATGAAGTTTTCTAGGTAAGAGGTACTAAATGCAATTGGACCAGACATGATTCCTGTGGAGGCATGGAGAGCATTAGGAGATGAAGGAGTGGATATACTGTACGATTCTTGAACAGGAAAAGATAGCAAATGAGTGGCGTGGGAGTATATTGATCCCAATTTTTAAAGGGAAAGGCGATGTCCAAGAGTGTGGTAATTATAGGGGCTTTAAATTGATGTCCCACACTTTAAAGATACTGGAAAGGATGATAGATGCTAGACTGAGAGAAGTACAAATAGGTAAAGAGCACATGGGATTTATGAAGGGAAGGGGAACAACAGATGGTATA
>NC_087220.1:29979402-29987918 GCF_015104395.2 Macrobrachium nipponense | reverse complement strand
CATAAAGGCACATTTTCGACATAGCCAGATACGGAAAGTATCATAAAAGCGCCTTAACATTTCTATTTTCAAGCCAAATTTTATATTCTATAACAAAATAACTACACTATTCGTTTTTTGTGTTACTATATATTCTTCGATTATTTGAAAACATAAAAACTGCCAAATTTACAAATCACTTAATTTGATTACATAAAATCTTTGAACTCTTCTCATTTAAATAACAAATATTTATGGTGTCCTTCATTCACGTAAACTAAACATTCTTGACTTGGAAAAAACTTATACCTTAAATTAATTTTTGGTTATTGTAACCTTTATATTTTGCCATGACAAATACTTTTGTCCCTTAAACGTAGTTTTCCCACTTGCCATCATGCGACGAAACTAGAGTACATATATTCATTGTAATTTTGACATCCTGGATCAAGTCCCCTTTATATATTCAGTAGATGGAACAAATGCAGATGGAAGAAGCCAACGAAAGGGTTCACTGAAATTCAAACTTCCAAAGAGCAGAAATAAGTAACTTTCCCGATAATTAATCCACCCAGCATCTTTTGGTTTCTCATCTGCCTCTCCTACACACTTTTCTGGAAAGTGAACCAAATAGAGGATAAATAAATGCCAGATTGCATGTAAAGGAACTCACATACAAGGTCATAGAAGCACACGGCACAATGTCTGAGGCAAAGTCCAAGGTTGGAGAACAAGGTCTGAGGGTACATGCAATCAGCATTTATATATTTCGTTCACTTTCCGAATAGTGTGTAGGACAGGCTAATGAGAAAGCAAAAGATGCTGGGTGGATTATTGGGAAGGTTACCATCTGCAAAAGATGCTTGGTGGTTTACAGGAAGGTTATCATACATTATCTAGCTTCATCGCATGATGTGAAGCTGTACTAAACGTACATGCAAGGGACAAATGTCACAGAATATAATGGTCACCAAAACCAAATACATATCAGAATTGCCAAAGGATATCATCATTACATGTGAATAGAACTTGCATGAAGGATCTAATGAACATTGTTATTTAAATGAAGAGTCCATAAAAGATATGAACCATTGCAAGGAATATTAAAGGAGATCAAGTTGCCATTTAGTACTAAGGGAGAATTAAGTGAGTACAAAACATTCATGGAACTTTTTAATGTAGTCGTGCACAACCGACTGGAGCCGAGCCAGACCATTGAATTTACACACCTGCTCAGCGTGTTGGAAGAGAAGCTGCTCAGACCGATTAAGTCACTGAGTGTAACTGAGGAGAACTACGAGATAACACTCGAAATATTTGATAAGATTTATGGAAACACGCTACGAACGTTGGCGCTGTTGTTCAACCAATTAGGGGACTTGCCAATCCCTACATTTGAGCATGGTAGCTGTGATGGTAATTGCTTCATAGCAAAGTAAGTTAAAGGAAAGGAAAACGTATTTTCAAGAAGTTCGGCAGCAAGGAGGCATTAGCGCATGTTGTTGGAGGTGCCTGTTCTCATGATGGTTCTAGAATCGGCAGGAGTGTTATGAAACTTGACTGGCGCCAAAATGTCATGAGAAAAGCCATGATTTTTTATGCATTACCTCGTCTAGATTCATCTAAGAAGTTCCGGTAATCTCAGGAGTCTGTGACGCTCACCGTAGGCCCCGCCCCCAGAATGCCATATAAATACGAAGGACGAAGTAGGAAAAAGCAGAGATCGTCAGCGAGAGATCATCAGTTAGTCACAGAGAGATATCATCAGTAAGAGCCACAGATCAGATTATCAGTGAGGGATCAGCTGCAGCAGAGATCATCTGAAAGAGATAAGAAAAAGGGACCTTCGAAGGATCAGAGGAAAAGTTGCTCGAGAGTTGGTTGGATTTTGGTCAAGCCAACTTCAGGAGTGGAAGACCGAGTTATTTCGACGTTGAGCAGACTTCAGAGAAGAAAATGTCCTGCTAGAGGTTTTGGGGAGTTCCTGCCTTTCAAGTATCAAGAGTAGACTTTATTTTCTGCAATACAGAGTCAAGAGGACGTCTACAATCGCCATTCTCCTTTTGTGAAGCCATCGCTTCGAGTCGCTAAACTAAGCAGCAAGTATTTGAATTACCTCACTGTTCCCCCAGTTCATGCAGTGTAAGATACTATCTTTTTATGTAAATAGGAGATACCATTCTGCATTTACCTTTGTTAGTAAGCTTGTAAATAAACCTTTGTTGTGTTAGTGTTTCTTTCTATATTCGTATCCCCAGTTTCAACTGTTGGTGTTGAAATATTTTTTTTTTTATTTATTTCATATTGAACCTGCGGACCTCTCTCTCAGAGGCCGTAACAGTAGCCTCAAAAGTTTCGTATCGAGCTCAGTGTTGTGCTATAGCAACTTTATAGAATTAGTTCAATTACTGAAGAAGGGAGTAAGTAGGGCACGACTGGATTTGCTGGTTACACAAGACCGTGGTATGATATTGGGTAAGTTGGTGAGTTAGAGACCGTCCAAATTCCCAAGTAGTGCTCGAAGCGAACAATATGACAGAAAGGGTGTCTGCTTTGATACATCAGAGGAGAGTTAGGTTGAGAGTTGGTGGTGTTACTGGGTGCAAAAGGCAAGGGTCAGGTCAAAACTTAATGACCTGCGACTGGGTCGAGATGGATCGGCCACTAGAGTGGAGGTGTTGACAAAACGTATCGTGACCCTTGGGGAATCGACACAATAGGATAAGGAGAAGTGTGAAAACTAAATCTACCCCCTTTCCCATGATGCTGTGACCAAATGCTAGCTGGGTGGCGTGAACCACTAATAATCACTAGAGGTCGTTAAAGGTGATTATACGGAACTGGACTGGGAATCTGACAATACACTTAAGGGATGGTCAGCATCGTGGGATCGTCTGAAGGATCTCACTAAGGGTGACGAAGGTGTTGGTCCTCGCTACTGCTAAGTCGAGAGTCCTTTAGGGAATTCTCAAGGATAGCCTGGATGGTGCGCTATTGTATTTGCTATGAATTAAAAGGAAATTTTGAAGGTGCGAATGGTATGTCTAGTGAGATACACTAATCTGATTTGTTCTGAATCTAAGCTGATTTATGGTGACATTAAGGTGTCGTTCTTATGGCGGGCAAGAGACTGGGATTATTTATGATTTACTTGACAGCAAGACGAATTGAGCTAATTTCCTTGACACTTATCTGTGCTGCTCCAATCTAAAGGAAGAAACAGTCCTGGGCAAATCACCTTGCAAGCGTCACGAAGTGATGCATGCTAATATATATATATATATATATATATATATATATATATATATATATATATATATAATATATATATATATATATAATATCCTTTGCCAAGGGGCCCAAAAGAGTCTTAAAAAGGCACTGACCATGCATAAATGATGAATGTATGTATTTGGTGTTTTATGGAGACATGTGAACACGTATACGAAGTACATTTTAGAATGATATAAATAGATCTCATCTACACAAAGTCTGTATGAAAAATTAGGGATCTGTAGTCAATAATTGTGCACGAGAGAGAGAGGGAGAGAGAAAACGAGTGTAAGAAGCTTAAGAACATCGAGCATGAAGGATTGTACACCAGTCAGTTACATGATAACTGAAAGAGGGAACCAAAAAAAAAAAAAAAAAAAAGAAAAAAAAAAAAATAGACCGCTCGTAACTAATTCCAGTATGATCTGCATTGTTTACACAACCCAGAGATCGTTAAGCATTTATCTATGCTACAATTAACGTTGCGAGGGTCGTGCTTGACGGCAAAAACAGAGGAGGAAGTGGGCTATTTAGAGAGAGAGAGAGAGAGAGAGAGAGAGAGACGAGAGAGAGAGAGAGAGAGCGAGAGAGAGAATGAGGCCTTTAGTGCCCTACGCTGTAGAATCCTTCAGCAATCTTTCTGTTTGTGTCATGAAATTGTCGCTGCCTCTTGCTGTTCATTAATTGTCTTGCCGACCACTATGTCACTGAACTGCATTTTCGAGCTAAGTAATAATAATTGTAAGGTACCATTACTTCTTCTCCTTATGTTTACTGTTCGTTGGTTGGACACAGTTACAGCTCATTACTGCTTTGTAAACACAGGCGGTGTACAACTATGGGCTCTCTGCTAGAATGATGTTTTTCCTTTTCAGTTTATCACTGCTCCCTTTTTTAACTTTTCTCTTCCTTTTCTTAAGGGAAGCAATATATATATATATATATATATATATATATATATATATATATATATATATATATATATATATATATATAATATATATATATATATATATACATTATGAGTGCGTGTGTATTTACGTGATTATGTAACCTCTATCGGTAAATACCGAGATATAAAATTTAAATACAAAAAGGGGGCAATCGGTAGTGCAATATAAGAAGGCAATTTATCCTTGTGAAAAAGGGTTGTGAAATAAGTTTCGAAGAATGTGCAATACCCGATGTCTCTTAACTAAAGTTATCTGAAGGCTGGATTTTTTTTTTTTTTTTGAAATATGGAGGCAAGGAATTTTGGAATCTAAAAGCTGCGATTTTTGAAATGTAAAAGCTGAGATTTTTGGAATCTGAAGGCAGGGATTTTTGGAATCTAAAAGCTGGGATTTTTGGAATCTGAAGGCTGGATTTTTGGAATCTGAAGGCTGGGGTTATTTTAATTTGAAGATTAGGCTCTTTGTAATTAGAAGATTGGGAACATTGGAATTTGAAGATTGGGATTTTTGGAATCTGAAGGCTGGAATTTTTGGAATCTAAAAGCTAGGATTTTTAAAATCTGAAGGCTAGGATATTTGGAGTCTTGAAGCTGGAATTTTTGGAATCTGAAGGCTAGGATTTTTTAAAATTTGAGGATTGGACTCTTTCGAATTGAAGAATTGGGATTTTTGGAATTTGAAGATTGGGATTTTTGGAGTTTGAAGAATGGGATTTTTGGAATTTGAAGATTGGGATCTTTGGAATTTGAAGACTGGGATCTTTGGAATTTGAAAATTGGGATTTTTGGAATTTGATGATTAGGATTTTTTCTAAATCAGAAGACTTGGATTTTGGGAATCCGAAGTCTGGGATTTCTGGAATTTGAAAGCAGAGATTTTTGGAATCAGAAGGCTGGAATTTTTGAAATCTGAAAGCTGGGACTTTTGGAATCTGAAGGCAGGGATTTTTAGAATCTTTAGATTGGGATTCTTGGAATCTATATTCTGAAGGCTGAAATTGCTGGAATCCCAGTGATGGAAAATGGTTATCAGTTCACATTAAGAACATCATTAAGACTGATCTATAATTAACAGCTCTATACGGGTAACAGCTCCTGGCTCTAACCCATAGGCAGCAGACCTTTACTTCACCTGTCGTAGGGGACTGGCCTAGACTTAAAATGCACAGGTGATGTGAATCTACTGTAGCTCCTCAGGGATCCAAGATATCGTTTATTGATATAATTTGTCGACCACTCAATATAGAAATTGGTGTATGTAATACTTGGATCCCTAAGGGGCTGGTACCAAAAACGGCGTCCCATTGAGCTTCCAACAGGGTTGATAATACCCTAAAGACACTTGCTGATAACTGGCTGGCTCTGATCTTGTTACACATCTCTGTCCACTGTGAATGTTTAAGCTGTCTCAGCATTAATCTATTAGTAACCAGCCTTAATGTTTTCTTAATGCCTCATTCCTTGGCTAGTTGAATACCAACAGGAAAATTTTAAATTACAGGGGGAAGGATAAATTCACTTAATTGTGCAATAACTCATAAAGAATGGAGCGTTCAGTCTAACGAACATGATGGCATGGAAGATGTTTACACAGCTGGGGAACTAAGACATTTGTCTGGAGAAACCTAAAGTACTCATTATCTGTGGCACGTGATCCACATGGAAAATGATTTTGTATGTGGGTATGTGTTTGTATTTTAAACATGTGTACTATGACAGGTATTGGTGTTAAAAAGAAAGTTATCTTATTCTGAAATATTAACAATTTATTACTAGGGGATATTGATTATTCATAAAATGGTATTTTCAACAACGTAACAAAAGTTTTTATTTATAATTTTTTATTTTTTGGTTGGGCCAGATACCTGAAAACCACCTAAATTCTCACTCTTTCAAAACTACCAAGGTTTTAGTCACTGGATACCAGTAACCAGTGTTTTCCATTTCTGCGACCCGTATTCACCGAGTTGACCCACAGCAACTTCCTCCTGGGTTACGTCCAATGAGCCTAGCGTCAAATTTTCCCTTACGTGCTCGTTCGTGGACTGCACGACAGCTTCTTGATGGCGCCAGGGTCCGTAGATGGTGCATTATGATTTAACGGATTGATTAACTAGTACTTCTTCGAGCGAATTCAGTCACGATTGGTACTTTAGTTAACGGTAAATTTTAGCTTTCAAAAATCCCAACTTTTAGATTCCAAAAATCCCAACTTTTAGATTCCAAAAATCCTAGCCTTCAGACTCCGTGAATCCTAGCTTTTAAATTCTGCAGTTTTGAACTTCTTTTTCACCATCAGGTACTCCCGTCCTTTTCACAACCAATTGATAAAACAACCTTCTGCGTAGAGAAGTAAAAAGGAGACGAAATTAAACGAAACGAACAGACCGGACAGCTCCTGCAGCCTCTAAAAGTAATCTTATAAAAATAAAGAATAATTATTCCTGCTTTCGCGCGAGGAAGAGCTGGGGCCGCATACTCTCAAAACTTCCAAAGGCGCCTTTTGTGGCAAAGGCGCCGTTCCAGTCGGCCGTTACTCGAAAGGCTCATACTCAAAACACCGAGTGCAGCCCGCCATCTTGGAAATATGGCGCCGTGAGAGCCTTTGCGCCAGGGCTGGTTAGAGCAGCCTTTGAGGTGGGAAAGGCAACTTTGGGATTGACAACAAGTAAGAAGAGGATGTCTCCTACCTCTTGTATACGTCAATGAACGCCATTATACATAGTTTTATTTTGCAAGTTACTTTAATTGCTTTGTAATAGTGTGATATTCCTCTGCAGACGTTAGATTTAAAGTTATTGGATGTGTATTATTTAAAATGATTTCATATATACAATCTAAAATTCCTATATTATAATCTGATTGTTTTGACCTTTAGTTATCATATATCTTATAAAATGTTCATGTATAATCAATGTTAGAAAAACAATATATTTTGTTGTCTTGTTAAATAAATTTCAATACAGAAAATATATCTTTATACTATGTACTATATGCAAAGGTGAAAATATGTATGCAATTTCCCTGCCTCATCACTTCTCATGGTACTCATAAGGCACATTAAACTTAGGTTAAAGTGGTCAGAGATAAGTACAGTACTACATACAGTGACTCACATTATGAAATAAATGCCACCTAGATACAAATAAGTTATGAAATAAATGAATTTGATGTTCATATTACCTAGATATAAATAGGTTATTTGTATCAGACTGAATGACCCTTAATAATGAGCAATATCAGTGTATCACATAGTACATTATCTCCAGGAAAGAAATAACATACTAAAGTAAATAAAAAATAAAAACTTACAATAAGGTAGAGGTAACTGAGATCACAGAGGTATCATTTTATACTATTATTATAATAAGAAAACATGCTTTATAGACAAAATAGAGAAATAACATGAAATAGCATTGAAAATAAACAAATGCTGTACTAAACTTATCACAATAACACGAGATCACAAGAAGCACGATATAATAAGAGTAAATGGAGGAAAAAAAAATAAACCTCATTAAATAATGGAGTGATTAGCATAAGACAATGAGGTAGTATATCACATTACTCTTAAACAAAAAAAAACTTACAAAAAACTAATCTCAATAATGAAGAGGTATATGACATTTATCACATTATGGGCACCCTTGGTATAGGAACATATAAGGCATGGTATGAAAAAAAAAAATAGATTTTACTACTGTATAGACTATATTAAAAGTACTACCACTTTAAAAAAAAAAATTATGCATAATGTCTCTTAGGCATATCAGTCATGGTTACCATGCTGTCAGCTATTACCCTTACATTTCCATTTAATTCTTTTACACTTTCATTTAATTCTTTTTGATTAGACAATATATCCTGAAAAATATCAGAAACATCTGCCAACACCTCAACTGCTTCTTGCTCCAGTAGGCCCAATCTTACCAAAACTTCCTCTGAAGGTTCTAGAGCTAAACTTTCATGAGGACCACCACCTCAAAAGATTATAATACAGAAATTAGCTACTGCAATAACTCTGGAAAAGAAACATCAATGTAATTGTGTAATTATTATCGATGACTTCCCACATCTCTACCTCATCAAAGGAAAAAAAAAAAAAAGTGACAGACACCATAGATAGAGTACATAACAATTACTTGAGTCACAACTAGGCATGGTTATGTTAGGTTCAGGTTAGCCTAGGTTAAGAATTGGTCTTATAGATAAGACCCTTTTAAAAATAAGGACCCCAGTTTTATCCTTTTGAACAGGTCTCATGTTCGTGTGGGACTGCAATTCTTCAAAAGCTCCCTAACTTTATAACCTA
>NC_087220.1:29964402-29974402 GCF_015104395.2 Macrobrachium nipponense | reverse complement strand
TATTTATTGATCATTTAAAAATATAAAAACAAAAACAACCAATTTTTGCAGATTACGGAATTTGATTACATAAAATTTTATGAACTCTCCATTTAAATATCAAATATTCATGAGGTCCTTCATGAAATCTCTAAGATTAAGGAACTTTGTATCAGTCAGCTATCTCAATATATTGTTGGTTTCAGTAACCATAACAATATACATTTACATTAATTACGTTTGTCCCTTTCAAATACGCTAACTGCCTAATACCATGAGTCATACGAGCAAACTAGAGGATGAACAGTCACTATAATGTGCAATTTTATTCGTATACCAGATCCGAGAGCTTTGCTAAAGTCTTCTTTATTATTATTAATATTATTTATATACATATATATATGATGGAACCTATTCACCTGGAAGATGCCCACCAAAGGGGCCACTGAATTTGAAATATATTTACATATATACATACACACACATACATATATATATATATATATATATAATATATATATATATATATATATATATAGTATATAGGATATATATGTATGTATATATAGTATATATATATATATATATATATATATAATATATATATATATATATATATATATATAATATATAGTATATATACATAAATATAGATATATACTAATGACAAGATTTCCTGAAATGTTGTGGAAACATTCCCACCAAATGGCAAGAGTGTCTGGATTTCTGGAAGAGAAAAGTCTCTCTAAAACATGACCTACAATTGCAGCCTAACTATAGGACTCTCCAAAAGGTGTATTGTTTAAGACCTCGTATTTACAGAATTTGAAAGTTTGAATTCTCCCTTTGGTGAAACTGTGAGACAATACACTCGCTATCCCCACAGACGCTGTGTTGGTGTAAATGATCTGAATGCCTGTCTGAGACATGTAGTGAACAGAGACGAAACAATAAATCACTCTGGTAAATACCAAATATAACGT
Organism: Macrobrachium nipponense; assembly: GCF_015104395.2. Lineage (NCBI taxonomy): Eukaryota > Metazoa > Arthropoda > Malacostraca > Decapoda > Palaemonidae > Macrobrachium > Macrobrachium nipponense. The sequence continues at coordinate 29,973,440 of NC_087220.1, read as the reverse complement.
TTCTGCAAGTTGCAAAGTTTTTGTTAATGTTATGTACTTACTGACTATAGATACATATTATTTACAACAGGCCGAGGTTATTTCCAGGTCGGCCTGTACAGAATATGAGAAATCCTAATCGAGTACCGAATTATTCGAGAAATTCTTATTGTGTTCAGGGCACACCTGAAGCTTATTTTTATCAATATATATTTGTTGTCCATGTAATTTTATTAATAATGTCGTACACTCCACACCGGGATCTGTGAACAAATTCGAATTTAGAACTGATAATCAAAGGGGACATTCTGCCTTTGCGTTCAGGGCGTTTTTGCCTAGTATAGGCTTATGGAGGCTCATACTAATGTTGAACAGTTTTGCCCTCTGCTCTATTGGATGGCAGAAATCAATCTTGCGCTAAGAGCGTTTTTTTTTTTTTTTTTTTTTGCCCTGTATTGATGCTGGAAATCAGTTTTGCGGATTTTGCAGTGTAGCGATGCTAGAAAAAGATGCTGCCTTCAGGGTGGCACCTTCTGCCCTGTGGATAGTGTTAGTAATCGGTTTATTCAGATCTCGGGAATTTGATTACTTTTCCTAAAAGGCAAAAGGAAACTACATCTGGTCTCATAAAAAATAGTAAAAAAATATTGAGAAATTAAAAAAATAGGTCCAAATTTTTGCCTTCTTAATGTTTATTCATAACATTAAAAAGTAGGAAAATCACCAGTATTACAGTATTAAACAATAGGAAGGAATTGTCAATATGGAGTTCATGATTCGAACATAATGAGAATAATATAGTATATCACAAAAGCACTATTGATTGACAGCTTTAAAACCAAGTCCATATATTTACTATAGTACCATACAGCAACGAAAACAGCTGAGGTCATTATATGAATAATGGTGTGGGTGGTTATGATACGACAATAATAATGATATAATATCAAGTCATCACAACATCGAGTGCTAATAGCGTCATGCTATCCAGTAAAAGTCTAAAAGAAGCATGATTTATAGATTTCCCCAAATACACCTGAATGAATAGATCGATTGGAATCGGGTATTGCACATGTTTTAAACCAACAGATTATGCATAAGTTGTGAAGTATTAACTTGCCTTTTACAATATATATATTATATTATATATATATATATATATATATATATATATATATATATATATATATATATATCTAATAAAAGGAGCCCATAAAAACACCAAAATGTAGAGAGAAAAGTACTATATTTCAGAGACTGCTGTCTCTCTCTTCAGGTATATGAATGAGAAAAGTTTACAGAAAAGGTGGTATTTATACCAAGAGATTCGTCCACAAGTAAGCAGTTTAGGTCACCCCCGCTGATAATCTTCCTTTACTCTTCTTAAGCGTGGTTGAATGAACACTGCGTCGACGATGTCCGATGTCCAATTCCCTTTTGAGATGTTCATTACCTGCTTCTCTTTTATTAAGGCCGATTCCATCATTTGACTCGTGTACCGGCAGTTTCTACTATAAATTACACGTGACATATTCCAGTTTATTCTATGGTTATGTTCATTTATATGGCTGAAAATAGCCGAGTTCTGTTGTCCATACCTAACTGACCGTTTGTGTTGTATTAATCTCTGGGGAAGTGATTTACCTGTAAATCCGATGTAAGATTGGTCACAGTCCTGGCATGGGATCTCATATACCCCAGAGTCTTTGGGCGATGTCTTTTGTTGGACGTTAATCAGGGATTTGGCTAAGGTATTTGGGTAGGTAAATGCAAAAGGGTTGGATTTCCCAAGGGTGTGAGTTACTCTCTTAATCGTCTCCAGGTGGGGAATTTTTATTTTATTGTTGGGTGTGTCTCTGGTCTTGTCTTTAGGGGGTCGGTAGAAAATTACGTTTGCTTTTTGAATTGCTTTCTCAATTATATGGTCAGGATACTTTAAAGATGAAAGTTGCTTGCGAATTAGTTCAAATTCTTTTTCCAGGAAATCTGGGGAACAAATTCGTAAGGCTCTTAAGAATAGGTTGCTAGCTACACGCATCTTGATAGTATTGTCATGATAGCTAAAGTAGTGAATATATGAAAGTGAGAACGTTGGTTTTCTGTATATGGTAAATTTGTATTCTGTCGTGTCTCTGATTATTAAAACATCAAGAAAAGGAATTTTGTTGTCTGTTTCCCATTCAACTTTAAATTTGATGCTGGGCACTAATGCGTTTAATTTTGAGAGGAATTCATTAAAATTACCCCACTTATTATCCCAAAATGTTAGTATGTCATCCACGTATCTCATCCACAGCATGTTTTTGGGTTTTATTGCATTTATTACTGTAGTTTCAAAGTATTCCATGTACAGATTGGCTAAAATAGGACTTAAAGGACTACCCATACTACACCCGAATTTTTGCTTGTAGAATGATTCCCGAATGAAAATACGTTATTAGATGCACATAATTCAACTAACTTTATTATTTTGTCAAGTGCCAAAGGGAAATGATCTGAATAGGGGGATAATTTTTCCCTTAAAAACTGAAGAACGTCCTGTACTGGTACTTTTGTGAATAGGGAGTCTACGTCAAGGCTTAAAAGTTTTATGTTGTGAAGTGGTATATGTGCTTCTCTGAATTTGTGACAAAAGTCTTCCGAATGTTTGATGTGACTGGGAGAAAAAGTGCCTAAAAAAGGAGAAAGGAGGCCAGCTAACCATTTAGAAATTTTGTAATTGAAAGCTCCGGCGCATGAAACGATGGGTCTGAATGGAAGATTGTCTTTGTGAGTTTTGGGAAGACCATAAAAGTAGGGTAATTTAGGATTAATTACTTTAAATTTCTCTAATAGTTCAATACTCTTTTTGTCTTGGCCAATTAATCTTACTTTCCGAAAAAATTCTGTGGGAACGTTCTGGAGGGGATTTTTCGTCAGTTTTTCGTAAGTATTTGTGTCGCTAAGGAGCTGGTTGATTTTGTCGAGGTAGAAGTCTTTGTCCATTATTACAATTTTGCCGTCTTTGTCGGATCTACTTATTATAACATCTAACTTTTTTAGCGAGTGGATGGCTATCATGAATCTGCGGGGAACAGGATATTTCTTATGAAGGTCAGTTAAAGCATTTAGTAACACTCCTTTTAAACATATCTCTTCACGGCTGTAGTTTTTGTCAGATATGAATTTATCAAAAGCCACTATGAAGTCTAGGTTGTTTTTGCGGTCTGGCATAAGGGCAAAGGATAAGCCTAAATTTAAAACTAAATGTTGATTTACAGTAAGGGGGGTGTTGGATAAGTTTAAAACTTTGTCTTGTTGTTCAAGATTATTCCATGCGCTATTATCTATTAGGTTATTTAACTTGCGTAAAAGTCTGTTGGAATGAGTCACGCTATTATAGGCAGCAATGTCGGAACAGAATGAAATCAGATACCTGTATACGTGGTCCGTAGTGAGGAGGCGAAGATTAGATTGAGTTCCATATATCACTCTGCGTAGCACGAAGATGTCGTTTCTCGTATTGGTGATTCTTTCTTCCAGGAAAATCTTGTGTGATAGAGGGAAGGGGTTTGATTGCAGAGTCCATCTCCCGAATCCGTACATTTTTGGAAGTACTTGTTCTTTGAGGCATTCTTCCAAAAAGTGTTTTTGGTTTTTCAGCCGGTGTAGTCTGTTCAGTTCTTTTTCAAACTTGCGGAAAACTGGCTCCTTTTATTAGATGGAATTCTGTTGTTACAGAACATTTTTACCAGTCATATATATATATATATATATATATATATATATATATATATATATATATATATATATTAGCAGCCCTGTTACATATTACGTAAGTGTTCAGTGTCTGATCTTATCTGGAGTAGTTTGCAATTTTCTTCCATTAAACCAGAATTCCCACTTTATTCTAACACACATATACATATACATACATACATACATACATATATATATATATATATATATATATATATGTATATATATATATATATATATATAGGATATGCAGGAACTTCCATATACATTCATAACTTCAGGAAAGCCGAAGACACATGACGAGTTAAAAGGGTTTATTCGTAAAGAAACGTTTCGCACAGGGAACTTTGTGCATCATCAGTCTGTTAAAAATAAAAGTACATTTTAAATTAATAAAAGCAAAATACAAATAAAAATTACAATCTAAAATTTTAAATTTAAAAATTATAATTAAAAAATTAGCATAATTCAAAGTTAAAAGTGAAATAAGAACATTAAAACACGACTACTAAAACACCAACCATTCGCTAAGAAAGGAGGAGAGAGAATGACTAGAAATGAGATTGAGGTCAGAAAGAAGACTATGCCAGGTATAGCGGAGACGATGAACTACCGCTATTCAATGAGGGAACAAGTCTTTTGATAAATAATGACTCGAGTGTTGTTAAATACTCAGTCCTTATTGTAACCTAAAATGGAGAAGTGCTGTTTCTTGACTTCGATCTTACATTTGATGGCATGATTTTTGATATTTGAATGCTCTGGTCTACTTAATCTCTGGCCAGTTCTAAAACTATACCCCATGTGGCTGCAATATCGCATGGAAACATGCTCACTCAATAAGGACACGACAAATTTTGAAATTGAGAAGGATGGACTATTATAGGCAGCCATAATCGGTCTAATTGGTATATTGGATTTATGAACCTTAGGAAGGCCATATAAGATACTGAAGGCAGAGCCAGTAACAAACAATAATAGTCCATCCTTCTCAATTTCAAAATTTGTCGTGTCCTTATTGAGTGAGCATGTTTCCAGTCAGTATATTTTAAAAAACGGGTTTGAGTTTCAAAATCAAATTATCAACCAAGATGGTGATTTATATATGGCTAGTTTTGATGTGGAATCTCTATTCACAAATATCCCACTTAACGAAACTATTGACATTATCATTGAAAAAGTGTTTCCTGACGAAGAATATATTTTTCATGGTTTTAGTAAATTGCTTTTTAAACAACTTTTAGAACTCGCAGTACAAGACTCTATGTTTATTTTTAACCAAAAACTATACTCTCAAGTGGATGGTGTGGCTATGGGTTCCCCTTTGGGCCCCATATTTGCTAACTTTTTTATGTCTCATCTGGAACAGAAATTCTTAGAATCTTGTCCTTCAGCTTTTAAACCTATGTTTTATAGAAGGTACGTTGACGATACCTTCGCCCTTTTTAAGCATCAATGGCAGGCAGCAGAATTCCTACAGTATATTAATTCACAACACACTAATATCAAGTTTACTATAGAAGAGGAAAAGGAAAATTGTCTACCATTCTTAGACATTTGCGTTAACAGAATTGACCATCAATTTAATACAGCTGTCTATAGGAAAAAAACGTATACTGGTCTAGCCAATAATTTTTACAGCTCCTGCCAAAGAAGTTTTAAACTTAACACTATCTCCACTTTAGTTCATAGAGCCCTGAAGTACTCTTCGAGTTGGGACATTTTTCATAGGGAAATAGAATTTTTACTATCTTTTTTCCAACAAAATTCATATCCCAAAGACTTAGTTCAGAAAATAATTAACAAAATTTTAACTAAATATCTGAAACCAGTACCACCGATTGTTGACGTTCCAAAGAAACTCATGTATGCCTCGATTCCTTATATTTCCAACCTGAAACTGTCAAAGAAACTTACTCAAATCATTGATGGTGAAATTCCATGCTTAAAACTAAAATTAATATCAAATAACCCGAGTAAAATTGGCTCCCTGTTCTGCTTTAAAGATCGTCTGCAGCCTTTTATGAGGTCTAATGTTGTGTATAAATTTACGTGCCCAGGATGTCCTGGTATTTACGTTGGATCTACCAAGAGGCTGTTGCAAATGCGATATTGCAGCCACATGGGGTATAGTTTTAGAACTGGCCAGAGATTAAGTAGACCAGAGCATTCAAATATCAAAAATCATGCCATCAAATGTAAGATCGAAGTCAAGAAACAGCACTTCTCCATTTTAGGTTACAATAAGGACTGAGTATTTAACAACACTCGAGTCATTATTTATCAAAAGACTTGTTCCCTCATTGAATAGCGGTAGTTCATCGTCTCCGCTATACCTGGCATAGTCTTCTTTCTGACCTCAATCTCATTTCTAGTCATTCTCTCTCCTCCTTTCTTAGCGAATGGTTGGTGTTTTAGTAGTCGTGTTTTAATGTTCTTATTTCACTTTTAACTTTGAATTATGCTAATTTTTTAATTATAATTTTTAAATTTAAAATTTTAGATTGTAATTTTTATTTGTATTTTGCTTTTATTAATTTAAAATGTACTTTTATTTTTAACAGACTGATGATGCACAAAGTTCCCTGTGCGAAACGTTTCTTTACGAATAAACCCTTTTAACTCGTCATGTGTCTTCGGCTTTCCTGAAGTTATGAATATATATATATAGATATATATATATATATATATATATATATATATATATATATATATATATATATACACCCACAAATATATATTTACACATACATATGTATGTATATATATGATGTCTATACATTTCACACACACATTGTCTGTGTGTCTGTTTGTGCTGCTAACGCCTACTAAAGGGCGAGGCAATGCTTTCTGTTGGCTAAATCTTAAATTCTCCTTTGGTGATAGACTTAGACTAGACAGTTATGAGTAGGAGAAAGTATCATCATCGCAGCATTACGTGGAATCATTTTAGCGAAATAAGGTGATGGCGGCACTTCCAATGTGCTGAAGCATTTGGGAAAAAAAAGCATCCCACTAGACTACCAGGGGCAAGATCAAGAAGTTCTACAGATGTCTCTAGATCAATGAGTTCGTCTCCAAGCAGAGATTTTAAAGATGTCGATGATGCTGATACACAGTAAACAACGTAGGTCTTCATTCCACTTCTACATTAGAATGAATGCGTATATTATATATATATATATATATATATATATATATATATGTATATATATATATATATATACATATATACAGTGCATACACACATAGACGGCATTAAGTTTTGGCCGCTTAATCTCAAGGGAAAGAAAAGGAATCTTCAGGAATTGGCCTGTTGCCAAATGCCAAGTTTATGACATTAAATATAACGTAATAAACTTCAAACCTGGCCTATAATATTCTTCTGTTATTGTTAAACTGTTGTAGCAGTGATAATTATAGGAGTTCAATTACTTTTTAGTAATCGGTTATTGAGAGTAATCAAACCGAATTACTCTGTTTCGTGAAAGTAATCGGTTCACCCCATCTCTAATAATATTATATATATAGATATAAATATTATATATATATATAATATAATATAATCCATATATTATAAGATTTACAGGATATACAGAATTAAGATATTTATACTATATAATATATATTATTAAATACATATATTAGATATATATATGTATATAATTAATGGAGACTTGAGAAAAGTTCTGTTGGATCCAGGATATCATTAGCATAGTGACCATAAATTCACTAGTTTCATCACATGATAACAAGTTGTACACATGCGGACAAGGTCCAATCAGAAATGTCATGGCTAAATAAAAAAGGTTACTTAACCCAAAATATATCATTGTTCCTCATCAAAATCAAAGACGTCAAGATAATAAATCTGACTTGAATGAAGGAACTCATGAATATTCCTGATTTAAATGAAGAGTTCATAAAATGTTATGTAATCAAATAAAGCAGTTTGTAAATTTTGGCTTTTTATATATTGAAATGATCAATTAATATGTATTAAAACGAAAAAAAAAAAATGTTATTTTTTTATAGAATATGAAATTCAACTATAGAACAGAAATATTCAGGCGATTTTATGACACTTTCCTTATCTGGTTCGTGTCGGAAATGTCTTTGTTTAAAGTCTTCCACGACATTTTGGATACGAAATAACTTCTCTCCATTATTAATTATTTAAGGCAAATGATGTCTGCACTGTGATGTCTAGGAAAAGTGCTTGCTGGAATATGAAAGGAGACTCAATAAGAAGGCGTCTGTACAAAGACAAACAATAATCAGGACGACTTCAAAAGCAACGACTTGACTCAAGTTCGCTCAAAGAGGACAATAGTTTATAGTCTCAAGTCTCGACAAACTGGAAGAAAGAAAATGGTGTTTGTATCACATATTTCATGATTTCTTCTTTACTTCTCTATTATTTGTTTGTTTGTCGAACAGATTACATACACCCAAATAACAATGCAATGTTACTGCTTCTATTCTCTCTCTCTCTCTCTCTCTCTCTTCTACATTCGTACAGAATGACTCCAAAAGTGTATCCGAACTTTGCATAATCTTTATCTTTTTTTCTTCTTTACTACACTTATGCTGCAAAGGATTACGCTATTTAGGCCTACGTAGGGTCCATACATACACTGTACCCTTTATATTAGCATTATAAGAATAGTTCAATGGACTGCTTGTGGGTCACTAGTCCTGTTATTTTCTCCTCTTAAGAGAGACCACATTAGAGAGAGCCATCCTTGTCAGCTGTGATGTCTTTGGCACCTCAATCAATTAGAGGCTTTGAACGACAAAGACTTCCTCATCTTCCGCTCCTCGGCCTTCTTCGGGAAATCATTCATCTTCGCCAAAGGACGAATTTGTCAGTTGGTCAAAGGATGCTCTCTCGCCAGTGCAGCAGACGCTATTTGCCTTAATTAATCAATAACAGAAAGACGTTATTTCGAATTAAAGGTGTCGAGAAAGACGGTAAATAAAGGCACATTTCCGAAATGAACCAGATAAGGAAAGTATCATAAAAGCGCCTCAATATTTCTCTTTTTAAGTGAAATTTGATATTATACAATAAAATACGTATATTATTCTTTTAGTTTTGTTTAGAAAATATTTATTGATCATTAAAAAATATAAAAACAACCAATTTTTGCAGATTACTGAATTTGATTACATAAAATGTTATGAACTTTCCATTTAAATAATAAATATTCATGAGGTACTTCATGAAATTAATAAGTTGAAGAGTTACAGCCAGGACGTATCAAACTTTCAATATATTTTTGGTTTAAGGAACCATTACAGTATACATTGACATTAAT
>NC_087220.1:29934402-29959402 GCF_015104395.2 Macrobrachium nipponense | reverse complement strand
CTGAGGGCTGGGATTTCTGGAATATGAAGATTGAGATTTTTTGGAATCTGAAATCTGAGATTTTTGTAATCTGAAGGCATGGAGTTTTGGAATAAAAGGCTGGGATTTTTCTAATCAGAAGGTGGCTTTTTTTTTTTTTAAATCAGAAGACTGGGATTTTAGAATCAAGGCTGGGATCTTGGGAGTCAGAAGTCTTGGATTTTTGGAATCAGTAGATTTTACCTTTTTATTCTTTCTTTTCATCAAAAGGCTGGAATCATAGGAATCTGAAGGGCAAGATATTTAGGTGCTGAGACCAGGGTTTATTTCTATATTCTGAATGCTGGAATTGCTGGAATCCCATCGATGGAGAATGGTTATCAGTTCACATTAAGAACATCATTATGACTGATCTGTAATAAACAGCTTTATATGTGTAACACCTCCTGGCTCTAACCCATACACAGTAGGATTCACAGCAGAAGACCTGTACTTCACCTGATGTGTTCCTTGATTCAGAGGTTCACGAACCTGGCAATGGACCCACATCTGCAGGACCCACGGTTCGGGTCCTAACTGTTGCCGACCAGTCTAGTCTACCTTGTCAATGCTCTGTTGATGTGAACCTACTATAGCTCCTCAGGGATCCAATATATCGTTTATTGATTTAATTTGTCGACCACACAGTACAGAAATTGGTGTATGTAATACTTGGATCCCCGGGGCTGGTACTAAACACAGCGTCCTATTTAGCTTCCGACCGGGTTAATAATACCTTAAAGACACTTGCTGATAGCTGGCAGGCTCTCATCGTCTTGTTACACAAGACATCTGTGTCCAGGTTAACGTTTAATCTTTCTCTGCATTAATTTATTAGTGACCAGCGTTACTGTTTTCTTAATGTCTTATTCATTGGCTAGTTAAATGCCAACAGGAAAATTTTGAATTCCAGGGGGAAGGATAAATTCACTTAATTGCGCAATAACTCATAAAGAACGTAGTCCTCAGTTTAACGAACATGATTATTTGGAAGATATATACATAGATGGGGAACTAAGACAGTTGTACGGAGAAACCAAAAGTATTTATTATCTGTGGCACGTGACCCATATGGAAAGTTATTTTATTCTGAAAGATAAACAATTTATTGCTAAGGTCTTTAGTCACTGGATACCACTGTCTTCCATTTCTGTGACCCGTATTCAGCGAGTTGACCCACGGCCACTTCCTCCTGGGTTACGTCCAATGAGCCTAGCGTCACATTTTCCCTTATGTGCTCATTCGTGCGCTGCACGACAGCCTCTTGATGGCGCCATAGTTCGTAGATGGTGCATTATGATTAAACGGATTGATTAACTAGTACTCCTTCAAGCGAATTCAGTCACGATTGCTACTTTAGTTAACAGTAACTTTTAACGTTGCGTGTGTTCCAGTGCGAGCTTCATCAGATAAGATTCAATTCCAGAGGTGAGAATTATTAATGAATTAATGCATTCCTTATCTCACACTGCAGTTCTGGAAACTCCAGCATGAAATAGTCAGCCTAAACACTAGAGATCCTAAGAGTAATTGGACCAAGCGCACAGATAATAAATAATTAGCAACGGGTTGGGCACAAAAAATAGAAGAAGAAAATGAAGATAATATGAGACTAGAACAAAGGGAATTACTTTGTATTTCAGGACGTTTGAGTCATCGTTTTTTTGCCAATATCTTTCAAATTAATCTGTGGGTCAGTGTGTTACTTTGCAAGGTGTGTTTCACACCATCCCCTAATTTTTGCTAATAAATTCAATCTCTTGAATTTGATGGGGTACCCAGCAAGCTGATTGACGGTTTCGGGCATACGAGCTTGGGTACTACTGAACCTGTCCTGAGCATCTATTATTCTACTGAAGAGTAAATTCCTCGCTTACGCCAACTTTCCTCTTCTTACTTTCTTCATGAATGTGATGATTTATATTTTTTTCTCATAATTTTGTGATAAGAAGTTGTTTCACGTTTATTCTGAAATCGCTGCTCTACATATTTAACGAAAAATCATGGGTTAAAGTCACTGAACAGTTTATAACCATTAGAGGCAAATGTGCTCGATATCATAGATGTTGTATGTCAATAAATCAGTTATCTCTCTCTCTCTCTCTCTCTCTTATCAATCCTTCTTTGTAAAATGGATAATATGTATGGAATAGGAATATTGAGAGGGTAAATGTAAAAGGCAAAATACTTTTGATAAACCCCTCGTTTAACCAGACATTTCATTCATCAACTACAAAAGATTTTGGAGGCCGCTAAATTCTTTAGAACCATGTAGGTCGTTAGCCCATTCCATCCTACATTGCTCAGTTTTGGAACGTTTTCCAGGAACATATTAGCATTGCACGTATCTAATAATTTTCCTGGTGGATTACGTGCCACAGATAATAATAAATAAGATTCTCAGTTCAAATGCTTTAGATCCTCAGCATTTTCTATGTCAACATGTTTGTTAGACTGATGACTACGTTCTTTATCAGTTACTGCGCAGTTAAGTGAATTTATCCTTCACCCATCAAATTTAAAATGTTCCTGTTGACATTGAACCAACCACTGAATGAGGCATCGAGAAAATAGAAACTTGGTCACTAATAAATTAATGCTGAGACAGCTTAAACGTTAACCTTGACACAGATGTCTTGTGTAACAAGAAGATCAGAGCCTGCCAGCTATCATAGCAAGTGTCTCTAGGGTATTATAACCCGGTCGGAAGCTCAATGTTATGCCGTGTTTAGTACCAGAACCTCGGTGATCAGAGTATTACATACACCCATTTCTATATTGTGTGGTCGACAAATTATATCAATAAACAGTATCATGGATCCCCGAGGGGCTGTAACTCAGCACGGCGTCCCATTGAGTTTACCCTGGACATTGACAAGGTAGACTTGGACTCGTCGGTAACAGTTAGGACCTGAACCGTGGGTCCTGCAGATGAGGGTCCATCGCCAGGTTCGTGAACCTCTGAATCAAGGAACACATCAGGTGAAGTACAGGTCTTCTGCTGTGAATCCTACTTTGTATGGGTTAGAGCCAGGAGGTGTTACGCATATAAAGCTGTTAATTACAGATCAGTCATGATGATGTTCTTAATGTGAACTGATAACCATTTTCCATTGCTGGGATTCCAACAATTCCAGCCTTCAGAATATAGAAATAAACCCTGGCCTCAGCACCTAAAAATCCCAGCCTTCTGATTAAAAGAAAAACCGTCTTATGATTCCAAAGATTCAAGCCTTGATTCCTAAAATCCAAGCCTTCTGATTCCAAAAATCCCAGCTTTTAGATTCCAAAAATCCCAGCCTTCAGATTCGCAAAATTCAAGCTTTCAAATTCCAAAAATCCCAGCCTTCAGATTCCAAAAATTTTAACCTTCACATTAATAAAAACCTAGCCTTCAGATTCCCCAAAAGTCCTAGCCTCCGGATTCCAAGAATCCCAGATTTTAAATTCCAAAAATCCCAGCCTTCAGATTCCAAAAATCCAAGCCTTTAGATTTCAAAAATCCCAGCCTTCAGATTCCATAAAACCCAGCTTTTAGATTCCAATAATCCTAGCCTTCAGATTCTTGAAATCCCAGCCTTCGGATTCCCTAAATCCTAACCTTCAGAGACCAAGAATCCACGATTTTAGGGTCTAAAAATCCCAGCCTTCAGATTCCAAAAATCCTAGCTTTTAGATTCCAAAAATCCTAGCCTTCAGATTCCAAAAATCCTAACCTTCAAATTAATAATATCCTAGCATTCAGATTCCAAAAATCCCAGTCTTCAGATTCCAAAATTCCTAGCCTCCAAATTCCAAGAATCCCAGATCTTAAATTCCAAAAATTCCAGCTTTTAGATTCCAAAAATCCCAACTTTTACTTTCCAAAAATCCAAGCCATCAGATTCCAAATATTCTAACTTTCATATAAATAAAATCCTTGCCTTCAGATAGCCTACGGATTCCAAGAATCCCAGATGTTAATTTCCAAAAATTACAGCCTTCAGATTCCAAAAATCCAAGCTTTTAGATTTCATAAATCCTACCGTTCAGAATTTTAAAATCCTAGCCTTCGGATTCCAAAAATCACAGCCATCATATTCCAGGAATCCTAGAATTTAGGTTCCAAAAATCCAAGCCTTTGGATCCCAAAAATCCAAGCTTTTAGGTTTCAAATATTCTGATCTTTAGATTCCAAAAATCCTAGCCTTCAGATTCCAAGAATACCAGATTTTAGGTTTCAAAAATCCTAGCCTTCCAATTCCAAAAATCCTAACCTTCAGATTCTGAAAACCTAGCATTTGGATTCCAAGAATCCGAGATTTTGAATTCCAAAAATCCCAACTTTTAGATTCCAAAAATCATAGTATTTGGCATCCAAAAACTCTAGCCTTCAGATTCCAAAACTCATAACCTTCAGATTCCATGAATCCCAGCTTTTAAATTCCGCAGTTTTGAACTTCTTTTTCGAAGACTGTCCTTTTGCCACCACGTACTCATCTCCTTTTTCACAATCAAGTGATAAAACAACCTTCTGCGCAGAGAAGCAAAAAGGAGAAGAAATTAAACGAAACGAACAGACCGGACAACTCCTGCAGCCTCTAAAAGTAATCTTATAAAAATGAAGAATAATTATTCTCGCTTTTGCGCGAGGAAGACCTGAGCTGTAGACGCGGGTTCCAATAATGCAAGCGCTGCAAATCGTCAGGAAACAGACGATACTTTGCCTTGACACTTTGTCTTCATTACAAATTTATAATCGGTGCTGGTTGTTGGTTGCCTTAAGACACTGAGAATAATAGTTAGTCTAAGCCTGGGGACGTTTGTTCTCCTGGAATGTGGTGGAAATAATCTTTCTTTGAAATTAGCCCTAATCGATTGTAATAGTTTATGGAGACTGTTATTGCGCCGTTAAAAGTTTAAGCTCTCGTCGAGTCGTTGCCTCTTGGCGTTTAAAAATGAGCTTGAGATTTATATTCGTGTGAATGAAGTGAAATCTTACAAAGTGTTCTATTTTGGTTATATATATGATATATAATATATATATATAATATATATATATTATATATATATATATGATATATATATATATATAGATCAATTATATATAATATAATTTATAAATTATATATAATATAATTTATAAATATTATATATTATATATTATATATTATATATATATATATGATATATATACATATATATATAATATATATATATATATATATATATATATATATAGCATTGCAAATGACCGTTTTATATTCACTAAATATATTTACTAAATATCTGTCAGGGGTGTTGAATGTGAAAAGGGTTAGAGAGTTAATTAACAAAACAAAGAAAAAAAAAAGCGGCCAAATATGTAAATAACAAGTGAGGCTTTTTGGAGCTGAGAACTATATATATATATATATATATATATATATATATATATCTATATATATATATATACTTATGATATGCAGTGAGGTCTGGAATATTTGTGTTTTTTAATAACTAAACGCAAATACAAGTAAGTGAAGTATTAAAAGAAATAATGTTACATATTCAATACAAATAAACAAACAAACAGCCTAATGGAAAACATTGGCTGAGACCATAAACAAGGGACAAATTAATGTCATCTATACGTAACCCTGCATAGATCTTCGGTCCACTTCTACATCAAAATGAATGCATATATATATATATATATATATATATATATATATATATATATATATTATATAGTATATATATATATATATATATATATATGTATATGTATATATATATATATATATATATATATATATATATATATATATATATATTGATATATAATGGGAAGAGTAGAAACTAATTTGCTAAAACAACCAAATCTTTAAATACAGGTACATACATCATCCAAATGTTTTACATTGGCTAGGAAAGGCCAGAATTCATTGTTGGATTTCGTCTTGAGGTTTTTTATTTCTATTTCAACAAAGTAAAGTTAGATTCTGACCGTTGGTTGAAGTGTTGGCTTTGCCACACTAAATAAAAAAAAAGTAGGAATGAACATATTCTGCTACATGTCTTTTGCACACAAATAGATAAATAAATATAAGATAAGATAACAGACAAATATCAAGAAATTACCCTATATTTAGCTCAGATTTCGTGGCATTACTCTTCAGACCTTAGATACGAGGCAGAATTACCCTATCCGCAAGGTAATTTACTCGACGGTTGGCAACACTGGCGTGCCAGAGATAAATGTCATTGCTGAATGTAAATGTAATGGTTATCTAACCCAAAAATATATCAGATGAACAATGTTAATATTCAAGGTGCAAGAGTGGAGCTAGGTTCTAAGTGGAGGACCTCATGAATACTTGTTAAATAAATGAAGAGTTCATAAAATGTTATGTAATCAAATGAAACATTTTGTAAAATTTGACTGTTTTACATATTCAAATGATAAATATCTATGTATTAACACAAATAAAAAATAATGTAGTTATTTTTTTTATAGAATATCAAATTTCACTTGAGAAAAGAAATATTCAGGCGATTTTTATGAGATATTCCTTATGTGGCTCATGCCGAAAATATTCCTTTATTTAACGTCTTACTCGGCACCTTTGATTCGAAATAACGTCTCTCCATTATCAATCAATTAAGGCAAATGGTGTCTGCTGCACTGGCGAGAGAGCAGCCTTTAACCAACTGACAAATTCGTCCTTTGGCAAAGATCAATGATTTCCCGAAGAAGGCCGAGGAGCGGAAGATGAGGAAATCTTTGTCGATCAAAGCCTCTAATTGATTGAGGTGCCAAAGACATCACAGCTGACAAGGATGTCTCTCTCTAATGTGGTCTCTCTTGAGAGGAGAAAATCATAGGACTAGTGACCCACAAGCAGTCCATTGATCTATTCTTATCGTGCTAATATAGAAAGATACGGTGTATTATTAGACTCTGAACACTACATAGGCCTAAACAGTGTAATCTTTTGTAGCATAACTGTACGAAAGAGGATATAAAAAGATAAAGATTGTGCAAAGTTCAGATACACCCTTGGAGTCATTTGGTGCAAATGTAGAGAGAGAGAGAGAGAGAGAGAGAATATAAACATTAACATTCCATTGTTGCTTTGGTGTATGTAATCTGTTCGACAAACAAACAAATAATAGAGAAGTAAAGAGGAAATCGTGAAGCGAAATAGGTGATACAAAGACCATTTGCTTTCTTCCAGTTCGTTGTATAGGCTAATGTCCTCTAAGAACGAACTTGAGTCAAGTCGTTTCTTTTGAAATCATCCTGATTATTGTTTGTCTTTGTATGGACGCCTTCTTATTGAGTCTCCTTTCATATTCCTGCAAGCACCTTTCGCATAGATCACAGTGCAAATATCATTTGTCTTTATTAATTAATAATGGAGAGACGTTAATTCGAATCCAAAATGTCGAGGAAGACGACGTTAAATAAAAGCAAATTTCCGACATGAACCAAATGAAGAAAGTATCATAAAAGCGCCTTAATATTTCTATTTTTAAGTGAAATTTGATATCTTACAATAATATAACTATATTATTCTTTTTCTTTTGTTTAGTACATATTTATTGATCATTTAAAAATATAAAAACAACCAATTTTTGCAGATTACGGAATATGATTACATAAAATTTCATGAACTCTCCATTTAAATATCAAATATTCATGAGGTCCTTCATGAAATCTCTAAGATTAAGGATCTTTGTATCAGAGCTATCTCAATATATTTTTGGTTTTAGTAACCATAACAATATACATTTACATTAATTACGTTTGTCCCTTTTAAATACGTAAACTGCCTAATGTCATGAGTCATACGAGTAAACTAGAGGATGAACAGTCACTATAATGTGCAATTTTATTCGTATACCAGATCCGAGAGCTTTGCTAAAGTCTTTATTATTATTATTAATATTTTATATATATATATATATATATATTATATATATATATATATATATATATATATATATATATAAATTTGAGGAACCTATTCACCTGGAAGATGCCCACAAGGGGCCACTGAATTTGAAATATATTTTCATATATACATACACACACATACAAACACACACACACATACACATATATATATATATATATTATATATATATATATATATATATATATATATGTATATATATATATATATATATATATATATATATATATATATATATATATATATATATATATATATATATACATATATATATATATATATATATATATATATATATATATATATATATATGTATACACATAAATATAGATATACACTAATGACAAGATTTTCTGAAAAGTTGTGGAAACATTCCCACCAAATGGTCAGAGTGTCTGGATTTCCGAAAGAGAAAAGTGTCTTTAAAAGATGACCTACAATTAGAAAAGTGTATTGTTTAAGATCTCGTATTTACAGAATTTGAAAGTTTGAATTCTCCCTTTGGTGACACTGTGAGACAATACACTCGCTGTCCCCACAGACGCTGTGTTGGTGTAAATGATCTGAATACCTGTCTGAGACATGTATTGAACAGAGACGAAACAATAAATCACTCTGGTAAATACCAAATATAACGTCTCTGCAAGTTGCAAAGTTTTTGTTGATGTTATGTACTACTTACGGACAATAGATACATATTATTTACAAAAGGCCGAGGTTATTTCCAGGGCGCCCTGTACAGAATATGAGAAATGCTTCTTGTATTCAGGGCACACTGAAAGCTTATTTTTATCAATATGTATTTGTTGTACATGTGTTTTTTATTAATAATATCGCACACTCTACACCGGGATCTGTGAACAAATTTGAATTAGAACCGATATTCAAAACGGACAGTCTGCTTTTCCATTAAGGGCGTTTTTGGAGGCTTATACCAGTGTTGAACAGTTTTGCGTTCAAGGCTTATGTTGGATGTCGGAAATCAGTCTTGCGCTAGGGGCGTTTTTTTTCTCTGTATTGATGCTGGAAATCAGTTTTGCGCCTTTTGCCCTGTACCGATGCTACTTGCCTTCAGGGAGGCACCTTTTGCCCTGTGGATAGTTTTGCATTCACATGGCTCTTAGGGCCATAGCTGTCACCGATGCTGGAATATATATATATATATATATATATGTATAATGCTATATATTATATATGTGTGTGTGTGTGTGTGTGTGTGTGTGCGTTTGTAGTTCTATCTGAATGCAACACTGTCTACAGGGCAAAAACGCCCTGAACGCATACGCAGACTGGCCCCTGTGAATATCAGTTCTGAATTCGAATTTGTTCACTGATCCCGGTGTAGAGTGTACGACATTATTATTAATATAAAAAAAAACACATATACAACAAATACATCTTAAAAAAAAAAAAAAAACTTCCAGTGTGTCAAGGAAGGGTGTGTCCTGGACGCAAGTTATTTTTCCTTCATCAGCACAGGGCGCCCTGGACGCAAGAAGCATTTCTAGGATACTGTACTGGAAGCCCTGGAAATAACCTCGGCCATTGGGTACAGGCGCCCTGGAAATAATCACTTCGGTAATGAAATTGGGTAATCTGCAAAATGTGACTGGTCTTTATAATATTTCCAAATGACCATTTAATATTTAGTACCATAATTGGTGTCCTTTTCATCTGGGATTCAAAATGGTGTTGCTTTATCATTATTTAAATCAAATGGTGTCTGCACTGACAAGAGAGCAGCCTTTGACCAACTGATACTTTAGAAAGTTGTGGGAGTCAAAACTGACGAGAACTTAGGCTCATTGCTTGCAAACTGTTTCCAAGCTGTTTGCAAACTGTTTACAGGCAGCTTCCAAGAAACTGTTTGCAAACTTTGCTTCCAAACAATGTTTCCTATTGCGGACAGGACACGATATTTTCAAGTTGATTTCTTTTCGTAAATTCCCCATTAGCGTGAGTCCGGCTTTCAGTTCATGTACTTTGTTAAATTGAGAAAGTTTAATTTTGTGATAAAATCGCGAGGCCCCAATTTTATCACAAAATTAATCTAAGTAAATAAAAAAAAAGCATGAATTGAAAGGCGGACTCGCGCCAATGGGGAACTTACAAAAGGAACACAATTCACAAAAAGGTCCCAAATACACACAGGGACTAGACAAGGAAGTTTAAAGAAAAAAAAAAAAAGTGGAGAAAATCCCGTGACCTCAGTCTCCAGGATCCCGTTAGTCTCTAAAAATTTCACTCACAAAAAAAACCTTATTTGTGAAATATTTCGCCTATCTAATTTCTCCAATATCGATATCCATATGAACTACAACAGTTCATATGTCTAAAATGTTATTCATCAGTTAAATCTATAGAGGGATATTTATCAAATGGCTTTTCAAAGTGTAACAAAGGAAATTATCTCTATGTTTATATCTGTGAATTGTCACTTCGACCGGTTTGCAGACATTAATTGCATTAATTAATAATGGAGAGAAGTTATTTCGAATTCAAATTGTCGAGGAAGACGTTAAATGAAGGCACATTTTCGACATAGCCAGACAAGGAAAGTATCATAAAAGCGCCTTAACAAAATAACTACATTATTCTTTTTTTTGTGTGTTACTATATATTCTTTGATTATTTGAAAACATAAAAACTGGCAAATTTTACAAATCACTTAATTTGATTACGTAAAATCTTTTGAACTCGTCATTTAAATAACAAATATTTATGGTGTCCTTCATTCACGAAAATTAAACATTCTTGACTTTGAAAAAATTATCCCTTTAATTAATTTTTGTTTTTTGTAACCTTTATATTCCTTTGTGACAAATTTGTACCTGAAACGTAGTTCACCACTTGCCATCATGCGACGAAACTAGAGAACATACATTCATTATAATTTTGATATCCTGGATCAAATCCCCTTTATATATTCAGTAGATGGAACAAATTTAGATGGAAGAAGCCCACGAAAGGGGTCACTGAAATTCACTTCCAAAGAGTAGAAAAAAGTAACTTTCCCGATAATCCACCCAGCATCTTACGATTTCTCATCTGCCTCTCCTACACACTTTTCAGAAAGTGAACCAAATAGAGGATAAATAAATGCCCAATTGCATGTATCCTCAGGTAAGGGAACTCACAATCAAGACCATGGAAGGCCATGGTACAATGGCTATGGCACAGTCCAAGGTTGGAGAACAAGGTTTGTCTTCCGAGTAGTCTTCTAGAAGGGTTGCCTTCCAAGGGTAAAGTCTCTTCTCCCCTAAAACTCCTTTATTTTGTCGTCCCCCGAAACAGAACAAAACTTTGGAAAGCAACACTTCTAGGAGAAGACTACTCTGAATACAAACCCTGTTCTCCAACCTTGGACTGTGCCATAGCCATTGTACCATGGCCCTCCATGGTCTTGATTGTGAGTTCCCTTGCCTGATGGTACATGCAATTAGGCATTTATATATTTCGTTCACTTTCCGAATAGTGTGTAGGACTGGATGATGCAAAAGCAAAAGATGCTGGCTGTATTATTGGGAAGGTTACCATCTAGATTCATCGCATGATGTGAAGCCGTACTAAACGTACATGCAAGGGACAAATGTCATAAAATATAATGTTTACCAAAACAAAAAATATATTAGAATTGTCAAAGAAGGTCATCATTATATATGAATAGAACTTGCATGAAGGATCTCATGAACATTGTTATTTAAATGAAGAGTCCATAAAACATATGAACCATTGCAAGATATATTAAAGGAGATCAAGTTGCCAATTACTAAGGGAGAATTCAGTGAATACAAAACATTCATAGAACTTTTGGATGTAGCCGTGCACAACCGACTGGAGCCGAGCCAGACCACTAAATTTGCACACCTGCTCACCGTGTTGGAAGAGAAGATGCTCAGACCAATTAAGTCACTGAGTGTAACTGAGGAGAACTACGAGGTAGCAGTCCAATTACTTGATAAGATTTATGGCAACACCAACAAATGTTGGCACTGTTGTTCAACCAATTAGGGGACTTGCCAATCCCTACATTTGAGTATGGTAGCCTCAAAAAGCTTCGAATCAAGCTCAATGTTGTGCTGGAGCAACTTCATAGAATTAGTTCAATTACTGAAGAAGGGAGTAAGTAGGGCGAAGCCAGATTTGCTGATTGCACAAGACCGGTGAATTAGGGACCTTCCAAATTCCAAAGTAGTGCTCAAAGAGAACAATATTTCGACAGAAAGGGTGTCTCCTTTGATACAACAGAGGAGAGTGAGGTTGAGAGTCGGTGGAGTTATTGGGTGCAAAAGGAAAGGGTCAGGTCAAAACTTAATGACCCTGGACTGGGTCGAGAGGGGTCGACCGCTAGAGCGGAGCTGTTGACAAAAAGTATAGTGACCCTTGGGGAATCGACACAATAGGATAAGGAGAAGTGTGAAAACTAAATCTGTCCCCTTTCCCATGATGCTGTGACCAAATGCAGGTGGCCTTCTAGTTGGGTGGTGTGAAGCACTAGTAATCACTAAGAGATCATTAAAGGTGATTATATGAAACTGGACTGGGAATCTCACTATACACTTAAAGGGATGGTCAGCATCGTGGGATCATCTGAAGGACCTCACTAATGGTGATGCAAGTGTTGGTCCGCGCTACTGCTAAGTCGAGAGTCCTTTAGGGAATTTTCAAGGATAGCCTGGATGGTGCGCTTTTGTACACTTTTGTATTCGCTATGAATTGAAAGGAAATTTTTAAGGTATGAATGGTATGTCAAGCGAGAGACACTAATCTGATTTGTTCTGACACTAAGCTGATTTTTGGTGACATTAACCCTTAAACGCCGACTGGACGTATTTTACGTCGACATTTTTTGTCTCTCGGGTGCCGACTGGACGTATTTTACGTCGACATACAAAAGTTTTTTTAAAAATTCGCGGAAAAATACTTTTAGGCCTACCAGCCGAAAACTCTTGAATCACGCGCCTTGGGGGATGCTGGGAGTTCACGGATCAAGGTGTTGTTTTGTTTACAATCGTTACGCAGGCGCGCAAGCGCGAATTTCTTTCTTGCCGCACTAAAAAATATCTGTGACACATCTCTGAAATTATTTCGTCACTTTGACATAATTTTTGTACCATTTTAAATTAGCCGTTACATAGAGTATTATATATGAAAATGTGCGCATTTTTATGTAGAATACAACAAAAAAATACTCATGATTGTAGCTTTTATCAGTTTTAAGATATTTTCATATAAATAACGATAAGTGCCAAAATTTCAACCTTCGGTCAACTTTGACTCTATCGAAATGGTCGAAAAAAGCAATTGTAAGCTAAAACTCTTATATTTTAGTAATATTCAATCATTTACCTTAATTTTGCAACTAATTGGAAGTCTCTAGCACAATATTTCGATTTATGGTGAATTTATGAAAAAACTTTTTCCTTACGTCCGCGCGGTAACTCTTCCGAAAATAATCATACATGCGATTGTGGTAATGTTTGCACCATTTTAAATTAGCCGTTACATAAAGTTTTATATATGAAAATGTGCGCAATTTCATGCACAATACAACTAAAAACAACCCATGGTTGTAGCTTTTATCAATTTTGAAATATTTTCATATAAAAAATGATAAGTGACAAATTTTCAACCTTCGGTCAATTTTGACTCTACCGAAATGGTCGAAAAACGCAATTGTAAGCTAAAACGCCTATATTCTAGTAATATTCAAGCATTTACCTTCATTTTGCAACAAATTGGAAGTCTCTAGCACAATATTTCGATTTATGGTGAATTTATGAAAAAAATAACATTTTCTTTACGTCCGCGCGGTAACTCTTCCGAAAAAATCATACGTGCGATTGTGGTAATGTTTGCACCATTTTAAATTAGCCGTTACATAACGTTTTATATATGAAAATGTGCGCAATTTCATGTATAATACAACAATAAATAGTTGAAGGTTGTAGCTATTCTCATTTTCGAAATATTTGCATATAAATCACGATAAATAGAAAAAAAACCACGTTCGGTCAAATTTGACTCTACCGAAATGGTCGAAAAACGCAATTGTAAGATAAAACTCTTACAGTCTAGTAATATTCAGTCATTTATCTTCATCGTGAAACAAATTCGAAGTCTCTAGCACAATATTTAAATTTATGGTGAATTTTAAAAAAAAAAACTTTAAAAAAAAACTTTCCTTCCCTCCGCGCGCGGATTCTCCGCCACAAATCTCCGAAATGCGTAAGTCCCATTCTCGGAATATTTGCTCCGTTTCATATTAGGCATTTCATAGAGTTTTATATATGAAAATGTGCGCAATTTCATGTAGAATAAAACGAAAAATATTTGAAAGTTGTAGCTTTTCTTATTTCCGAAATAATTGCATATAAAAAAATATATATATAAAAAATTCGACATTCGGTCAAATTTAGCTCGTCAGATATGGTCGAAAACTGCATTTGTAAGCTAATATTCTTACAGTATAGTAATATTTAAATCATTTGTCCTTCATTCTTTTGAAACATATTGGAAGTCTCTAGGACAATATTTAGATTTATGGTGAATTTTTGAAAAAAATATGTGTTTACGTAAGCGCGTTACGAATTCATGCATTATTTTGTGATAATATTTTCTCTGTGTTGCTTTTATCGTTTTAACAATGTGTTTATATAATCAAATGATCGCAATTTAGTGCACATTACAACGAAAAAAAAAGTAACTTGTTACCTTCAACCGTTTTGCGCACAGCGCGATTTGAATACAATTATATATGAAATTTCGTTTTTGCGCTATCATATATCGCATAATTTATATATGATAATGATAATTTTTTTCATTTCTGATGGTTGCATACTAAACTTCAAGCAATGACAAAAAAAGGAGCCAAAAATGAACTCTTAATCTTGAAAACTAAGCGCGCTGTGATTTTTTGAAAAAAATATTTTTTCCGCTTACGCGCTCACTCTCAAACCCCTCCGGCATACGGGAGTCATTTTTTTATTTACCACCGCTCCGGCGTTTAAGGGTTAAGGTGTCTTTCTTGTGGTGGACGAGAGACTGGGAGTGTTTAAGATTTACTTGACAGCGAGACGAACTGAGCTTATTTCCCTGACACTTATCTGTGCTGCTCCAATCTAAAGGAAGAAACAACCCTGGGCAAATCACCTGAGTTTCCTAACTGCAAAACAACCCACTATTTCGTACTTTTCTTCGATAAAATGTGGAATCTGGCGAAAAATGCAAGCGTCATGAAGTTATGCAAGCTAATATATATATATATATATATATATATATATATATATATATATATATATATATATATATATATAAAATATCCATAGCCTGGGGGCCCCAAAGAGTCTTAAAAAGGCACTGACCAATGAGTAAATGATGAATGTATGCATTTGGTGTTTTATGGAGACTCTTGGGAACACATATACGAAGTACATTGTAGAATGATATAAACAGATTCCATTAGGGATCTGCTGCCATTTATTGTGCACGAGAGGAGAGAGAGAGAGAGAGAGAGAGAGAGAGAGAGATGGAACCAGGAAAGATAAAAGAAACCACTCATACCTAACCCCAGTATGATCTGTATCGTTTACGCAACTTACAGATTGTTAAGCATTTAATTTATGCTACAATTAACGTTACGAGGGTTGTGCTTGACGACAAAGGCAGAGGAGGAAGTGGGCTATTTAGAGGGAGAGAGAGAGAGAGAGGCCTTTAGTGCCTTACGCTGTAGAATCCTTCAGTAATCTTTCTCTTTGTGTCATGAAATTGTCGCTACCTCATGCTGTTACATTGTCTTGCTTACCACTGTGTCACTGAACTGCATTTTCGAGCTAAGTAATAATAATTGTAAGGGACCATTACTACTTCTCCTTATGTTCACTGTTCGTTGGTTGGACACAATTACAGCT
The DNA here is from genome assembly GCF_015104395.2 of Macrobrachium nipponense. NCBI lineage: Eukaryota > Metazoa > Arthropoda > Malacostraca > Decapoda > Palaemonidae > Macrobrachium > Macrobrachium nipponense. The sequence goes on along the minus strand of NC_087220.1, from coordinate 29,943,534 downwards.
CATTACTGCTTTGTAAACACAGGCGCCACAGGCAGTGTAAAATGAAGGGCTCTCTGCTAAATTGGTATTTTTCCTTTGCAGATTATCACTGCTCCCTTTTTTAACTTTTCCTGTTCTCAATGGAAGCAAGCAAAACACACACACACACACACACGACACACACACACACACACACACACACACACACATATATATATATATATATATATATATATATATATATATATATATATATATATATATATATATACTATGTGTGCGTGAGTACATTTACGTGATTATGTAACCTCTATCGTTAAAATAACTACGTGATATGAAATATGAATACAAATAGGGGGCGATCGGTAGTGCAGTATAAGTGAGTAATTTATTCTTGTGAAAAAGGGTTTTGAAATAAGTTTCGAGGAATTCACAATGGCAGATGTCTCTTAACTAAAGGAATCTGAAGGTTGGATTTTTTTGGAAATTTGAAGACTAGGAATTTTGGGATCTAAAAGCTGCGATTTTTAAATTTAAAAGCTGGGATTTTCTAAATCTAAAAGCTGGTGGGATTCTTGGAATCTGAAGGCATGGATTTTTGGAATATGAAGGCAAGGTTTTTTGGAATCTGAAGCAGGGATTTTTGGAATTTGAAGACTGGGATCTTTGGAATCTGAAAGCTGGGCTTTTTGGAATCTGAAATTGGCATTTTTGGACTCGGGGGTTAGGGCTTTTGGAATCTGAATGCTGGAATTTTTGGAATCTGAATTCTGAGATTTATGGAATCGGAAGGCTGCGATTTTTGGAATTTGAAGGCTGAGATTTATGGAGTCTGAAGGCTGGGAATTTTGGAATCTGAAGACTGGGATTTTTGGATTCCAGGTTGGAATTGTTTAAATCTTTCTAAAGCTGGGATTTTTGGAATCTAAAGGCTAGGCTTTTTTAGTTTAAAGGTTGGAATCACTGGAATGTGAAGATTGCGACCTTTGGAATCTGAAGGCTGGGATTTTTGGACTCTTGAGAATGGAATTTTTGGAATTTGAAGGCTAGGAGTTTTTTTTAAATCTGAAGGCTGGGATTTATGGAATCAGAAGGTTGGAATTTTTGGTATCTAAAGGCAGGGGTTTTTGGAATCAAAAGACTGGAATTTTTGGAATCTGAAGGCTGAGATTTTGCAATCTGAAGATAGGGATTCTTCGTATCTGAAGGTTGGGAGTTTTGGAATCTGAAAAATGGCATTTTTGGAATCTGAAGGCTTGGAGTTTTGGAATCAATGCTGGGATCTTTGGAATCAGAAGTCAATTTTTTAATAAAAAAGCAGGAATTTTGGAACCATGAGAAGGTGTTTCTTTTAATCAGAAGGAAACAAGGATGGGATCTTTGGAGTCAGAAAGTTACTATAATTGGAGTCAGAAGGCCGGGATTTTTGGAATCTGGAGGTTGGGATTTTTGGAATCTGAAGGTTGGGATTTTTGGAATCTGAAGGTTGGGATTTTTGGAATCTGAAGGTTGGGATTTTTGGAATCTGAAGGTTGGGATTTTTGGAATCTGAAGGTTGGGATTTTTGGAATCTAAAAGTTGGCATTTTTGGAATCTGAAGGCTTCAATTTTTGGAATCTGAAGATTGGGATTGATGGAATCTAAAAGTTGAGGTAATTGGAGTCTGAAGGATGGAATTTTCGGAATATGAAGATTGAGATTTTTGGAATCTGAGAACCGAGTTTTTTGGATTCTGAAGGCATGGAGTTTTTATTTATTTATTTTTTATTTATTTATTTTCTTTTTCAAATCAGAAGGCTGGGATTTTGGAATAAAGGCTGGGATCTTTGGAGTCAGAAGTCTTGGATTTTTGGAATCAGTAGATTTTACCTTTTTTTTCCTCTTCTCATCAAAAGGCTGGAATCATAGGAATCTGAAGGGCAAGATATTTAGGCGCTGAGACCAGGGTTTATTTCTATATTGTGAAGGCTGGAATTGTTGGAATCCCATCGATGGAAAATGGTTATCAGTTCACATTAAGAACATTATTATGACTGATCTATAATTAACAGCCTTATACGCGTAACACCTCCTGGCTCTAACCCATACACAGTAGGATTCACAGCAGAAGACCTTTACTTCACCTGATGTTCTCCTTGATTCAGAAGTTCACGAACCTGGCAATGGACCCGCATCTGCAGGACCCACGGTTCAGGGTGAACTCAATGGGACGCCATGCTGAGTTATTGCCCCTCAGGGATCCATGATACCGTTCATTGATATAATTTGTCGACTACATAAAATGGAAATAGGTGTGAATAATACTTGGATCCCGGAGGGGCTGGTACTAAACACGTCGTCCTATTTAGCTTCCGACCCGGTTACTAATACTCTAGAGATACTTGCTGATAACTGGCAAGCTCTAATCTTCTTGTTACACAAGACATCTGTGTCCAGGTTAACGTTTAATCTTTCTCAGCATTAATCTATTAGTGACCAGCCTTACTGTTTTCTTAATGCCTCATTCCTTGGCTTGTTAAATACCAAGAGGTAAATGTTGAATTACAGGGGAAGGATAAATTCACTTAATTGCGCAATAACTCATAAAGAACGTAGTCCTCAGTTTAACGAACATGATTATTTGGAAGATATATACATAGATGGGGAACTAAGACAGTTGTACGGAGAGACCTAAAGTATTCATTATATGTGGCACGTGATCCACCAGGAAAATGATTTGGTATGTGGGTACGTGTGTGTACTTTTAACACGTGCACTATGACAGGTATTGGTGTTAAAAAGAGTTATTTTATTCTGAAATATTAACAATTTATTACTAGGGGATATTGATTATTCATAAAAATGGCATTTTCAACAAGGTAACAAGGGTTTTTATTTATTTATTTACTTATTATTTTTTATTTTTGGTTGGGGCAGATACCTGAAAACCACCAAAATTCTCATTCTTTCAAAACTACCAAGGTCTTTAGTCACTGGATACCACTGCCTCCCATTTCTGCGACCCGTATTCGCCGAGTTGACCCACGGCCACTACCTCCTGGGTTACGTCCAATGAGCCTAGCGTCACATTTTCCCTTACGTGCTCGTTCGTGCGCTGCACGACAGCCTCTTGATGGCGCTATGGTCCGTAGATGGCGCATTATTTTTGAACGGATTGATTAACTAGTACTCCTTCGAGCGAATTCAGTCACGATTGCTACTTTAGTTCATGGTAATAATGCATTCCTTATCTCGCACTACAGTTCTGGAAACTTCAGCATGAAATAGCCTAAACACTAGAGATCCTAAGAGTAAGTGGACTAAGCGTGCAAGCATTAAAATAATTAGCGACGGGTACGGCACAAAAAGAAGAAGAAATTAAAGATAGTATGAGACTAGAACCGAGGGAATTACTATGTATTTCAGGACGTTTAAGTCATCGTTGTTTGCCAATATCTTTCAAATTAATTGGTGGATCTGTGTGTTACTTTGCAACGGTGTGTTTCACATCCTCTTCCCCTAATTTTTGGTAATAAATTCAATCTCTTGAATTTGATGGGTTACCCAGCAAGCTGATTGACACTTTCGGGCATGCGAGCTTGGGTATCACTAAACCTATCCTGAGCATCTACTATTCTACTTAAGAGTAAATTCCTCGCTTACGCTAATTTTCCTCTTCTTACTTTCTTCATGAATGTGATGATTTTTATTTTTTTAACATAATTTTGTGATGAAAATTGTTTCACGTTTATTCTGAAATCACTGCTCTACATATTTAACGAAATATCGGGTTAAAATCACACAACAGTTTATAACCATTTGAGGCAATGTGCACAATATAAGAGATGTAGTATGTCAATAAATCAGTTTTAACTTTCCTCATTCTCTCTCGCTCTCTCTCTCTTATCAATCCTTCTTTGTAAAATGGATAATGTGCCTGGAATAGCAATGTTGAGATGGTAAATGCATAAGGCAAAATACTTTTGATAAACCCGTCGTTTAACCTGACATTTCATTCATTAACTACAAAGGATTTCGGAGGCCGCTAAATTCTGTGTAACCATGTAAGTCGTTAGCCCATTCCATCTTACATTTCTCAGTTTTGGAACGTTTTTCAGGAACATATTAGCATTGCACAAATCTGATAATTTTCCTGGTGGATTACGTGCCACAGATATAATAAATACTTTAAGTTTCTCGGTACAACTGCTTCAGATCCTCAGCTGTGTAACATCTTCTATGTCAACATGTTCGTTAGACTGAAGACTACGTTCTTTATCAGTTACTGAGCAATTAAGTGAATTTATCCTTCCCGCTGTAATTTAAAAATTTCCTGTTGGCATTGAACCGACCAAGGAATGAGGCATTAAGAAAATAGAAACTTCGTCACCAATAAATTAATGCTGAGACAGCTTAAACGTTAACAGTGGACACAGATGTCTTGTGTAACAAGAAGAGCAGAGCCTGCCAACTATCACAACAAGTGTCTCTAGGGTATTATTAACCCGGTCACAAGCTCAATGGGACGCCGTGTTTAGTACCAGCCCCTCTTGGATTCAAGTATTACATACACCCATTTCTATATTGTGTGGTCGACAAATTACATCAATAAACGGTATCTTGGATCCCAGAGGAGCTATAACCCAGCACTTCGTCCCATTGAGTTTACTCTGAACCGTGGGTCCTGCAGATGAGGGTCCATCGCCAGGTTCGTGAACTTCTGAATCAAGGAGAACATCAGGTGAAGTAAAGGTCTTCTGCTGCTTATGGGTTAGAGCCAGGAGGTATTGCACATATAGGGCTGCTTATTACAGATCAGTCATGATGATGTTCGTAATGTGAACTGATAACAGTTTTCCATTGCTGGGATTCCAACAATTCCAGCCTTCAGAATATAGAAATAAACCCTGGTCTCAGCACCTAAATATCCTGGCCTTCTGATTCCAATGATCCCAACCTTCTGATTTAAAAAAACCTGTCATCTGATTCCAAAGATTCAAGCCTTGATTCCTAAAATCCAAGCCTTCTGATTCACAAAACCCAAATTTTGGATTCCAAAAGTTCCAGCCTTTAGATTCCTAAAACCCAAGCCTTCTGATTCAAAAAATCCCGCCTTTTAGATTCCCAAAATTCAAGCCTTCTGATTCCAAGAACCCAGCTTTTAAATTCCAAAAATCCCAGCTTCAGATTCTAAAATTTCCTGCTTTTAGATCCCAAAAGTCCCAATTTTCAGATTCCAAAAATGCCAGCCAGCCTTTAGATTCCAAAACTACCAGCCTTCGGATTTCAAGAATCCCAGATTTTAGATTCCAAACATTCCAGCTTTTAGGTTTCAAAAATCATAGTCTTCAAATTCCAAAAATCCTAACCTTTAGATTCTAAAAACATAGCGCTCGGATTTCACAATCCCAGATTTCAAATTCCAAAACTCCCAGCTTTTAGATTTCAAAAATCCTAGCCTTTGGCATCCAAAAAATCTAGCCTTTAGATTCCGAAAATCGCAGCCTTCAGATCCCAAAAATCAAATCCCTGTCTTTGGATTCCAAAAATCCCACCCTTCAGATTCTAAGAATCCCAGCTTTTAGGTTTAAAAAATCCCAATCTTCAGATTCCAAGAATCCCAACCTTCTGATTCCAAGAATCCCAACTTTTAATTCCAAAAATCCCAGATTTTAAATTCCAAAAATCTTTGCCTTCAGATTCCAAAAATCCCAGCTTTTAGCTTCCAAAAATCCCAACTTTTAGATTCCAAACATCCCAGATTTTAGATTTCAAACGAAGACTGTCTTTTCACCATCATGTACTCCTCTCCTTTTTCACAGTCAAGTGATAAAACAACCTGCGTCGAGAAGCAAAACGGAGAAGAAATTAAACGAAACGAACAGACCCTGCAGCCTCTAAAAACAATCTTATAAATATGAAGAATGCAAGCGCTGCTAATTAGCAGGAAACAGACGATACTTTGCCTTGACACTTCATCTTCATTATAAATTTATAATCGGTGCTCGTTGCCTTAAGGCACTGGGGAAAAAAATAGTTAGTCTAAGCCTGAGACGTTCATCCTCCTGGAACGTGGTGGAAATAATCTTTCTTTGAAATTAACCTTAATCGACTGTAATACTTTATGGAGACTGTTATTGTGCTGTTAAAAGTTTAAGCTCTCGTCGAGTCGTTGCCTCTTGGCGTTCAAAAATGCACTTGAGATTATATTCGTGTGAATGAAGTGAAATCTTACAAATTGTTCTATTTTAAAGACAAACGATTAAGGATATATATATTAGATATATATATCTATATATATATATTATATATAGATATATATATATGTATATATATTCTATTACATAATATATATAATATATATAATATAAATAGGATATATATGTTATATATAAATATATATATATATGATATATATATATATATATATATATATATATATATATGATATATATATATATATATATTATATATTATATATAGTATATATATATAATATATATATGTGTGTGTACATACTATATACATACACACACATATATATATAATATATATATATATATATATATATATATATATATATATATATATATATATATATACGGCATTAACAGTCTTGGCTGATTAGTTTTCAAGGAAAAAAAAAAAAGCAATATTCCGGAATTGGCCTATTGCTAAAAATCCGAGTTTATGACATTTAATATGACGTTGTAAACTTCAAATATGGCCTATAATATTCTTCTTTTATTGGCATCCTGTTATAACAGTGACATAGGAGTTCAATTACTTTTCTGTAATCGGTTCTTGAGAGAAATCAAACCGAACTAGTCGGTTTCGTGAAAGTAATCGGTTCACCCTTCTCTGATATATAATAATAATAAGAGACTTGAACAAAGCCCTACTGGATCCAGGATATCAACATCATAAAGACCTTTAATTCACTAGTTTCATCGCGTATTCTCAAGTGGTACACGTGGGCGTAAGTGATAAATGGCATTGCTGATCATATAGGTCCATTAAACCAAAAATATATCAATATTATCAAAATCTAGAAATTCCGTGGAGTGACATGAAGACATGAATGAAGGACCTCATGAATATTTGTTAAGTAAATGAAGAGTTCTTAAAATGTTATGCAATCAAATAAAGCATTTTGTAAAATTGGGCGGTTTTATATATTTAAATGATCAATGAATATGTATTAACAGGAAAAAAATAGAATAATGTCGTTATTTTGTTATAGAAAATCAAATCTCACTATAGAAGAGAAATATTCAGGCGATTTGGTGACACTTACCTTATCTGGCTCGTATCGAAAATGTTACTTTATTTATTTAACGTCTTCCTCGACAATTTGGATTCGAAATAACTTCTCTCCATTATTCATTATCTAAGGCAAATGGTGTCTGCATTCTGATGTATGGGAAAGGTGCTTGCAGGAATATGAAAGGAGACTCAATAGTAAGTCGTCCATACAAAGACAAACAATAATCAGGACGACTTCAAAAGCAACAACTTGATTCCAGTCGGCTCGAAGAGGACATTAGTCTATAGTCTCATGTCTCTGACAAACGGGAAGGAAGCAAATGGTGTTTGTATCACCTATTTCACGATTTCTTCTTTACTTCTCTATTATTTGTTTGTTTGTCGAATAGATTACATACACCCAAGTAACAATATGGAATGTTACTGCTTCTATTCTCTCTCTCTCTCTCTCTGTCTTCTACATCCGTACAGAATGACTCCAAAAGTGTATCCGAACTTTGCATAATCTTTATAGTTTTTTCTTTCAATCTTCTTCTCTCGTACAGTTATACTATAAAGGATTATGTTGTTTAGGTCTATTTAGAGTCCATATTCTAACAATACACCGTATCCTTTATATTAGCATGATAAGAATAGTTCTATGGACAGTTTGTGGATCACTAGTCCTACTATTTTCTCCTCTCAAGAGAGCCCACATTAGAGAGAGACATCCTTGTCAGCTTTGATGTCTTTGGCACCTCAGTCAATTAGAGGCTTCTTCGGGAAATCATTCATCTTTGCCAAAGGACGAATTTGTCAGTTGGTCAAAGGCTGCTCTCTCACCAGTGCAGCAGACACCATTTGCCTTAATTAATTAATAATGGAGAGACATTATTTCGAATCCAAAATGTCGAGGAAGACGTTAAATAAAGAGACATTTCCGACACGAGCCAGATAAGGAAAGTATCATAAAAGCGCCTCAATATTTCTATTTTTAAGTGAAATTTGATATTTTACAACAAAATACCTATATTAATATTTTTTTGTTTTGTTTAGTACATATCTATTGATCATTTAATAATCTAAAAACAACAATTTTTGCAGATGACTGAATTTGATTACATAAAATGTTATGAACTTTCCATTAAAATAATAAATATTCATCAGGTCCTTCATGAAATTTATAAGTTTACAGAGAATACAGAACAGTAGTCCAGCAAATTCAATATATTTTTCGGTTTCAGTAACCATTACAATATACGTTGAGATTAATTACATTTGTCCCTTTCACATTCGTTAACTGCCTAATGCCATGAGTCATACGAGCAAACTAGAGGATGAACAGTCACTATAATGTGCAATTTTATTCGTATACCAGATCCGAGAGCTTTGCTAAAGTTTTTTATTATATATATATATATATATATATATATATATATATATATATATATATATATATATATATATATACTAAAACCCAAGCCTTCTGATTCCAAAAATCCCAGATTTAAGATTCCCAAAATTCAAGCCTTCAGATTCCAAGAACCCAGCTTTGAAAATCTTACTTTTAGATTCCAAAAATCACAGCTTTATATTAAAAAAGTACCAGCCTTCGGATTCCATGATTCCCAGTTTTAGATTCCAAACATCCCAGCTTTTAGGTTTCAAAAATCATAGCCTTCAAATTTCAAAAATCCTAACCTTTAGATTTAAAAGCATAGCGTTCGGATTTCAAAATCCCAGATTTTAAATTCCAAAAATCCCAGCTTTTAGATTTCAAGAATCCTAGCCTTTGGCATCCAAAAAATCTAGCCTTTCAGATTCCAAAAATCACAGCCTTGAGATTCCAAAAATCAAACCCTGGTCTTCGGATTCCAAAAATCCCACCCTTCAGATTCTAAGAATCCCAGCTTTTAGATTCCAAAAATC
>NC_087220.1:29884402-29931902 GCF_015104395.2 Macrobrachium nipponense | reverse complement strand
TAGCGCATTTTACACTATTCATTTTTTAGTTAGCGATGAAAAAAAGCCAAAAAATCGAGTTTTCTGTACAGTTTATAATACTGCATGAGCTGTGCCCCATGAACCACTCAGCCACGGCCTGCTGGTGGCCTGTCCTATAGGTTGACAGACACTCGATCTTAGCTAACGTTAACCTTAATGAAATAAAAACTACTGAGGCTAGAGGGCTGTAATTTGATATGTTCGATGATTGGAGGGTGGCTGATCAACGTCTCAATTTGCAGCCCTTTAGCCTCAGTAGTTTTTTAAGATCTGAGGTAGGATGGACAGACAAAGCCGGAGCAATAGTTTTCCTTTACAGGAAGCTAATAAAAAAAAAAAAAAAGTTTCTTTTTGCAATATTTACTCTTTGGTCTCTTCCGAAATTTAACTATATTTGTTTATTCACGAGCCACACCTTCAACCATAATATCCGTTATAAAATTTTTTTTAAAAATGACAAATACCATCTTGTATAATTCAGCGGAGAAACAAACTGACTAATATAAGCCAAAAACATATCGTCCTTAGAGGAAAAAAAAAAACATATCCTTAGAGGAGGTAATATTCTCATCTTGATGTCCTTTGTGTTCCTCTCTGCGTCATTAGCCATTTCTTCTGACACTTGCATTAACTTCTTCCTGTTAGAAAAAAAAAAAGAATAATAATTAAGCGTTTTTTTAAATTATTCTCTTTGGTAATCATCATCTCCGTTAATCATATACACACACAAGCCAGAATTTGCTGTTGAATTTGAATACAAGATTTAAGCCAAAGGCAAGCGCTGGGACCTTTGAGGTCATTCAGCGCTGGAAGGGAAACTGACAGCAAGAAGGTTTGAAAGGTGTGACAGGAGGAAAACCTCAAAGCAGTTCCACTATGAAACAACAGTTAGGAGAGGGTGGATAGCAAGACAGAAGAAAGAGAATATGAAGGGAGGTACAGTAAAAGGAATGAAAGGGGATTGCAGCTAGGGGCCAATAGGACGCCGCAAAGAACCTTAGGTAATGCCAACAGCGCACCGCGTCAGGTGCACTGATGGCGCTAACCCCCCTACGGGGAGAATTTGTTGTAACGAGTTTTTCTTGTACACTGGTGTTACTAAAAGGTATGTCACACTTAATTATTGCTTGCCTGGTGCAAACCACTGTTGCAAGATGCACAAACCCTTCAATGTCACAGAATGGACTTTGAAAAAGCAGATCGATCTAGTGGTTGGTGATGATCTGAGTCGGCTTCTAGGCTGAGTATTTCAGGCTCCAGATCAGTCCCAGAAGGACTGACTGCTTTCATCGTCTGTCTGGAGACCGACCATCAGTGGAAAGGCCTTTGGCTCTGGATGATTTTTTTTTTTTTTTTTTATCTCTCCAATCATTACAGAATTTTGAAAGTTCTGCCTGCCCGTGTCTCTTAAATGGCACAAAATTAAAGATATCAAAATTTTTCAAAGTACTTTGGGGTTTACTAAAACGGTGGCCAGTCACGGGGAAAAAAGTCACAGAAAAAAAGTCTCGGGGAAAAAGTCACAGAAAAGTCACTATTTAGGCTAGGAAAAAAGTCACATGAAAAAAGTTACAATATGGACTTGAAGAAAAAGTCACAGGAAAAAAGTAACAATTTGTCAAGGAAAAAAGTAACAGGAAAAAAGCCACTATTAGGGCTAGGGAAAAAGTCGCTGGAAAAAAAGTAACAATTTGGTCTAGGAAAAAAAGTAACGAAAAAAATAACAATTTGGACCAGGAAAAACAAAGTCACACGAAGGAGTAACAATTTGGACTGGGAAAAAAAGTCACAGGAAAAAAAGGTCACAATTTTGGCAAGGAAAAAAATCACAAGAAAAAAAAGTAACATGAATTTATGGTTGCCGGTAATATAAAATCACAGAAATATAAAAAATCTTTCTTTGGGCTCATTATCTTTATGATATTTGCAAGTTAAGTTAAGTATATCTTAGTTTTACCAGACCACTGAGCTGATTAACAGCTCCTCTCGTAGGGCTGGCCCGAAGGATGAGATATTTTTTACGTGGCTAGTAACCAATTGGTCACCTAGCAACGGGACCTACAGCTTATTGTGGGATCCGAACCACACTATATCGAGAAATGAATTTCTATCACCAGAAACAAATTCCTCTGATTCCGCGTTGGCCGAGCCGAGATTCGAACTTCGGACCACCGGATTGGCAGCCGAGCGCGAAAACCATGTCCAGCGAGGGACTGATATTTACAAGACTTTTGTTTATGTCTATACGGTCATCCCCATCGGGGGCTCGTACTAAACACGCCTTTGCAAAGGTGGATACATACACAGGTTTAAAACCCTTGGGGGTGGGGGGTGGGGGGGGGGGGCCTGGGCAGGTGGGTCACTAACCAGGAAAGATTAATGTGACTTTTTAACCTGTGACTTTTTATACCTGGATTCACTAAAACTTACCAACGCAGAAGCTGCCATCAGCTTCAGTCCGGTGATCATGCCATCGGCTAAGAGGTCATAACCAACAGAACCAACCGACCTCTTACCGCCATTGGTGACCACTTCCTCCAGCCTTTCAGACGCTGCAGAGGACGTTAACCACAAGTCGGCGAATGACCTCCTCCTCCTGCCAGGGGGAAACACGACGATCTGGAAAATGTTAAAAGACAGGGTTAGCGATGGTTGAAGGCACTATCCAGTGGTTCTTAAACTTTGGTGTGTGTGGGGGGGGGGGGGGGCGGCGTCAGCAATTTTCGGGGGAGGCACGAGCCCTAGGGAAGACTTAAAAATTTTCTAAATATATTCGTTATTCCCTTGCCAAGATTGATGAACTAATATTCAGAAATTTATGAAAAAAAATGCTAAAGTCTCCCCTTATAACGTTAGTTTCCTTAAGTCTAATTACTCTGGTTAGACTCGTTGGGTTACCATGTTTTTTTTTAATTCTTCACCTCCCTCCCTATCTATCGAAACCCCTTCTCTTTCTCTCTCCTTTTTTTTTATTTTCCTTTAAATCTGGGAGAGAATTTTCACTCGTTGATGCAATGAGGTGTAGGGAAGGACCAGCTCGTAGAGGGGGCGTAGCCATAAAAAGGTTAAAGAACCACAGACTGCAGACCCTAACAATTTCACGCATTGTAACTTCAACGAACCGTATATGGTGACGTCTATAATGATACTGATAAATCGGGGTCAATTGCGCTCAAAATCACTGGAACTGATCCCCTTTGTACTTTAATTTATGGCGGTACTTGGGCCACCGAACAAATTGCTGAAGAAGCAGGTGATGTAACTCTTCGACGGAGCAGAGCACGTAGGTTCACGTCAGACTTCTTCTCCGTAGGGGAGTAGGACCGTCCGCGCACCTCACGCGGTGCACTGTAGGCGTTACATTAGGGTCTTTCCAGAGTCCCTTAGTTCCACGTTGGCCGAGTGCATTTCGCGCTCGGCTACCAATCCGGTGGTCCGAAGTTCGATTTCCGGCTCGGACAACGCGGAACCAGAGGATTTATTTCTGGTGATAGAAATTCATTTCTCGATACAATGTGGTTCGGATCCCACAATAAGCTGTAGATCCCGTTGCTAGGTAACCAATTGGTTTCTAGTCACTTAAAAATATCTAATCCTTCGGGCCAGCCCTAGGAGAGCTGTTAATCAGCTCAGTGGTCTGGAAAAACTAAGATATACTTAACTTTTATTCCAGAGTCCCTTCGGCCCCTAGCTGCAACCACTTTCATTCCTTTTACTGTACCTCCTTTCAAATTCTCTTTTATTCCCTTTCTTCCATCTGACTTCCCTTCACCCTCTCGTAACTGTTACACCTTTCAAACCTTTCTACTCTCAATTTCCCTTTCAGTGCCGAATGACCTCATAGGTCCCAGTGGTTGACCTAAGGCCTAAATTCGATCACTTTGAATGATCGACTTGCTGCATTAGCAGCCACTTAACGAGGGGATCGCCTGATCGCTTATTTTGTTTTATATTAATTCGTTCGATTAGTTTATTTCTGTATCCGCAGATGATTCATCCGTTAACTTGTCGTATCTATGGAAAAAATAGACAAAAACAAAGCAAAAGTTGTAGATAGCGTGTGTGTATGTGTAAGTGTTTACATAATAAAAATATGGAATGTTAGTCCATATATATAAAAGACTAAAACTAAAGAGGTCAACCAGATTGCTTGCAGGAATGTGATCAGACTAGAGACGCTAAAGATGACGTATACCCTAAAGTATGTGGTCATTCATTTGTTTTGAAACAGTCCAAGCTCCCTGCTTGAGACAACTACCGCGACCTATAATTCAAACGGCCTACGTGATCTGTAGCGTGTCTCATTTTGATTGTGTGTTCGTATGTAACTATGTCATCTGATAGTATGTTCATATGTTCGAGCTACTATCTGCTTCCGTCATAACTTGTAACAGAGATGTAGAACAGAGCAGAACAGAGTTAGCTATCGCCATTAGAAGACCTGTATCTCTTTACCTAAGCTTTATCATGTAGAGAGAACAGAAGTAGCCATCATCATTGGCAGAAGCGATCAAGCTATCTTCATTAGAAGACTTGTACAATCATACCTGATCTTCACCATGTAAAAACTTCAGAAGAATATATATATTTTTATACTTCGTGTTTAACACATCGTCGTCATAAACAAGAAGATAATCCCGACTTCGTAAGTGATCTACAAACCCCAAGTCACTCCCATGAATATGGAAGTGCAATACCAACCGACTTAGCGTAAGATTATCGCAAGTCTAACATTACCTCATAGGGCGCCTTATCATACAAGGCACAGCCCTAAAATATGCATGTATGTATCATGTATGTATATATACATGCATCAGAGCGATATGCCTTTGTGAACTTCTGTGTATTAGCAACAGAGTTTTCATATCACAAAATAAAATAAAATAAAATAAAATAAAAAATAAATAGCTCTCCAAAACTTTCAAGATGGAGCAATTAGGAAAAATAAATCATTTGATAAATAGTTCTTTCTAATAAAAATCGACTATGACTAAAGCCATATATCTTATCAAAACGTCTACACGAATTCTTTTCCTTCATAATTACAGTGACTCCTATCCCTCTTCTACAGGTATTATGTTGGTCATTGCTCCACTGAGCGATAGTATCACACGACTGGTCTGTCAGAGTTGATATTTATTTATCAGTCACGTATAAACTAAAAGGAGGTTATGAATTGTATAACCTATTCACTTTCGTCTTTCAAAATATATTAACTTTGAAATACACCGATTATTTGTAAAATGTAAATGATATTTTTTCTAAAATTCTGATAACTTCAAGTTAACTTTGATATAATTCTGCATGTAATACTATTAAAATTGTAAAATGTATATTTTCTCTAATAAATGATAAAATAAAATAATAATTCTCACCTGGTTAGCGGTCTGGCTGTTGGAATTCGCGTCCACGTTGTTATTACTGACGGCGTTGTTATCGTTCAAATTGTTGTTGTTGTTATTGTTGTTGATGTTATTGTTGACGTTCAGGACGAGCGACAAAATGCCAGTCATGAAGCTCAGATAACTGAGGGCGTTGTACCCTGAGAAGATACCGCCCGCGGCCACACACTGCCTCTTCTTCTTCTGCCCGGGCATGTACATGACGGGGATGCCCGTAGTAGATCTCTTCGTCCGTTGCCAGGGGTTCCTCCTCTCCACGGACCAGATAGACCTCTTTCCCTTCCGTTTACCTTCTCTTTGGTCATCGAGGAGCCGCTCCTCTTCGTCTATGGACACCTGTTTGCGTTCTGCTACGTCCTTCTTGGGGAAAAAGCGTTCATTGGCAGATTTATGCTCGGTGTTATTGTGTTGTTGAACGCGCACTTTACTACACTTCCATCTTTTCGAGTGAGGATTCTGTAGGTCGTCGTAGTTGCTGGTTTCGTCTTTACTTATAACGCCACTCTTTTCATTATGTAAATGCACATCACCGTTGACGTGGGATATGTTTACATTACCTCCGAGTTTTGCGGTTAAACAGTTCTTGTCGATTGTGACGCCTTCGTCAAACACAGAGTTCGTCTCCGTAAAAAAGTTCCACGTCCGGAGATGTCGCTGTAAAATCACTTCCAAGTCGTAAGCTAGTTGTCGAAAAGACTCCTCAAAATGGAGGTCCTTTTGGTCGTCCATTCTTTCTCCTAATCGTTCATTATACGTCAACGCCCCACTTTGACATGAGATGAAAATAACTGCTACTAATCCAAATTGAACACCGCCTCGTAGTATCATTTTGCGAAGGCACCTTAAGAATGATTTAAGTCAGTTTTCTTTCCCCGACGTACTTTTCAGGGCGTACTAAGATATTCGCGAACGAAAAAAACCTCACTACCAAATTAGCAGCACTTATAGCCAAGCAGGAAGGAGTTAGCGATAGATTTGTTTACACTCCAGCGGTCATAGCTGTGTAGTCCTCTGAAATCAGCTCTTCTTCTTTCTCAAGTGTTTTGGATTCCTTGTCTCGGGATGGCTTCACGCTCTCTGATTTATTCAGAAGGTTTGGTGGATCTCTGTCTCGGGGATTGGCTTCACGCTCCTATGATTTATTAAGAAGGTTTGGATCTCTCTCTCTCTCTCTCTCTCTCTCTCTCTCTCTCTCTCTCTCTCTCTCTCGTAAGAGATATGTTAAGTACAAGGAGTCCCATATAAATAAAAAACATATCTGAAACTGCACACGATCAACAACTTGATTATCGTTATTCAAAACCTCTTTTCTGTTCGGAGCGTGATGCTGCTGCGTCATCGACGGAGCAGAGCAGTAACAAAGGCATCGCATAGGAATATACGAACAGTTACACTAACAAGACAACCGCAATAACCTCCTGATTCATTGTCCACACAAAAGCTGCTCAAACAAAGCCCACCGCGACACCTCTGTTCGCGCCGAGAATTGAATTAGGTCACTCTTCCTCGAACCTCATTTGCCTCAAAGTTCAAAATAACTGTATATATATAGTGCTGGTCGCGCCTCCTTATGCCGAAGCAACTCTAGACTTATAGGTTGCAATATGGTCATCGACTTCTTTAAACTAGTACCTTTGAGGGGTAGTGCTGCCTATAAGACACGCCTACCTAGATAAGGGTGTTCCTTGCTCCGCCCACAGTATGCTGCTCCTTGTCATCAAGCTCCTACTTATCTGGATTGATCCACGCCCCCCTTGTCGTACTTCTCAGCTTCATTCTGGCCCGTCGAAAATTTTGGTCTAGTGGGGAAGTTGCTTCTACAAGGGAAATTTTTGTTGAATTATTGCGAAGTGAGGTTCTTGCTTTAAGGATAACTCTATTGCAACGTAATTTTAAATAGTACTAGAACAAGTGTCGGCCCCACACGGCAAACCAACCCTCCCCCCAAAAAAAAATATTTGTGAGACGTTACCAAACCGTTTTGAAAGCGTAAGTGAATTTGATTACCAAGATGGACAAAAAAGGCGGTAATTCGCTAATTTAGCTGATAATTCCCTACCAATTGCCCTTCGGAAATGCTCTTTTCAAGCCCGAGAATTTTCGTGTTCGCTATAGTTTATTTCCTGACATCGCGTTTTCACCATGCAGTCGTATCCGCTGACGTCACCTCTGCGACCACGCTGAGCGAACAGGACCTCAAGCAACTCGGCTTCGATTTGGAAGTGATGCTGAAACTCTCCCTGAGGGACTGGCGCTTCCTCACAGAGACGGAAAAAGTCACCGACGTCGGAGACGTTCTCTTGAAAGAGGATTTTCTGTCTGCGAAGGATTCTTCTTCGTCTGGCGGAAGTCAAGGCTTCCGATGTGGAGAGGAGGATGGAAGCGATTGCTCTCGTCACATTCTAGATAAAAGAGAGACGACTGTTAAAGCTGGCGAAGATATCGGGAACTCGGAGGGTTATAATTATCATCCTGACGTAGACTTAGTTCGTAATGTTTCGAGGAGAGGAAATAAGAACGAGTCTTCCCGCTCTCGTCAAGCCCGAGATGGCGCCAAAGTTCCCGTCCTCTACATGCCGGGAGGGAAGAAGAAGAGGAAATGCGCAGATGTCAACGGCGGGATGCTGGCCGGCTTCAACACTTTCAATTACTTGACTTTCGTGACCGGCGTCATCACGCTCGTGCTCAACGTCAACAACAACATCAACAACAACAACAACAACAATAACCTCAACAACAACAACGATCTCTCCAACAACAACGTGAATGCCAACACCAACACTCAAAATGCCAATCAGGTACGTATACCTAGGCCTATGGTGACGCGGAATATGTTGTTACTGAAACTTGATCGTAATATTTTACTTTCATTACATATAATCTTAAAGGATATCATCATAATTTCAATGTGTCTTGATGTTACATTATGAAAAGTCATAATGAGTCATACTTTTAAATTATGGAAATTATCATATTTTATCTCGATGTGTATTCCTCTGATAAACATGAAATTAAGATCTTTGGTTTAAGACATACAATAGTATAAATATATACAGATTCTTTGAATTATTATTTGTTACAATATTATGCATGATAAACTCATGTAGTAAGTTTTGCTCTACATTACAGGTTTTTGTTAATTTATGTGACCAAAAATTATGATTTGAATTTCATAAATGCGTTTATACTCGAGGTTTGACCTATAATGCAATTGTGTGTGTATATATATATATATATAATATATATATAAGTATTTTCATATTATATATATATATTATATATTCATACATATACACCATATGCGTGGGTATATATGTGCATATATGTTACAGGCATACAGCGAAACCAGGTATTTCTTGAACTGCCTGAAATTTCAGGCAGATAGCGGAATGAACTTAGGAGCAGTTGATCCCTATACGGGCTATAGTAGATTCACATCAACAGTGCATCTGATGTCTAGCAGTCCCTTACCTGATTGGCTGTTGATAGAAGTTCACTCTCGACGTGGTTCGGAAGTCACGTAAAGCCGTTGGTCCCGTTGCTGAATAACCACTGGTTCCATGCAACGTAAAAAAGCACCATACAAACATACACAGGGCTGGAAACTCTCCTCAGTCTCTCGAGAGTTCACATAGATAGGATGTATATGTTCCACCTCTCCTGAGGGATATGTTTTTCAAAAGTATCCCTCAGGAGAGGTGGAACATACATCCTCCCCATGTGAACTCGAGAGAGACTGAGGAGAGTTTCCAGCCCTGCGATTGGCTTATCAATAGCCAATCAGGAGCATCATAAGGGACTGTCCTAGACATCAGATGCACGGATGATGTGAATCTACTATAGTACTAAACACAGCTAACCAGTGACTCACCTACACTGTTTCGCTGCGTTTAGTACTACCCCCTGGGGGGTTAAATGTCTCTTAAGTGCATTTTGCTATCTGCCTGAAAGTTCAGGCATATTGCGAAGTGCCTGGTTTCGCTATCTGCCTGTGAAACAAACATACACACATATATATATATTTTCTGTTATTTTCAGGTTGTCATTTTTCCACCAGGAAGGAAAAGACGCTTCGTTGAAGATTGGATTTTGCAAATGAAGCCTCTACCTCAACCTGGCAGCCTTTCTAGACGAACGACAAAATCAAGCCCATCTGGTACAGAGGCCGTGACTCAAGACGATGCGAAGGTTCCCAAAGAATCCACCACGGCAACTTGTATGATCTCGGATATGGTCTTCCCTCTCTTGGAGGCGTTGAACGCTTGGACTGAGGTATTATAATTATTCCCCTATTCGTTATTCAGTACTATGGCCTTTAGCTGCCACCCCTTTCATTCTTTTTACTGTATCTCTGTTCATATTCTCCTTCGTCCATCATACATTCCACCCTCTTTTAGTAATTGATTCATAGTGCAACTGCTTTGAGGTTTTCCTCCTTTTAAACCAAGGTCCCATAGATTGGCATTTGGTCTAAATTCTATATTATGTCATTCAATTAAATCTTAACTTTCATCTCGATGTTATCATAACCTAAAATCAGATGCGTTCAATTTTTCTCTTGAAAAGACTCTAGACATTAATTAATATAGGAATGTACGAATTTACACTTTGGGTCATTCGTTCATGCAGGGAGCCATGGCCATGGACGGTGAATGCGGCTGGAAGCGCTATTGTGAGGTCCTGCTGAAGTATTCAAGAAGAGCAGATGGGCCGTCTGTCGTTCTTTCTAAGGCTCTGAGGTCAGGAAAGTTAGGATTTACCTGTTTCTGGATTTAGTTGTTTCTTTTGAAACGTTGATCCTTTGTTTATGTCAACTGTGTCTCTGCTCAGTAGTGCTATGTCATCTTGTTGATTTAGTCTCGAGTTACTGTTAATTTTTATTTGCTGTGAATGATATTTGTGCACACACACACACACACACACACACACACACACACACACATATATATATATATATATATATATATATATATATATATATATATATATATATATATATTCTCTCTGGTTTCTGGTAAACAAATTATATTAATAAAAGATACCTTCGAGCAGCCGTTTACTTTATATGATCCATCCAGTGAATAGTACTGATGATGTCTAGGCCCGTCCCTTACGACGCTCCTGATTGGCTGTTGATAAGCCAATCACTGGACTGGAAACTATCAGTCTATCGAGAGAGTTCACATTGGCACGATGTATATGTTACACCTTTCCTGAGGTGGAACATACATCCTGCCTATGTGAACTATCGAGAGAGACTGAGGAGAGTTTCCAGCCCTGTGACTGGCTTATCAACAGCCAATCAGGAGCGTCGTAAGGGACGGGCCTAGACATCATCAGATGCACGGTTGATGTGAATCTACTATAGTAACTTGGAGTTAGCGACGCGTAGGTAATAACCCAAAGTAGCGCCCTCTTATGTCATTGCATTCATTTATTCATACCTAATCTAGACTAACCTCGACACTTAAATATAATAAACTGAGGTTTTTCTCATTTCCAGGCGGCTGTCGGACCTAGTGGCGTCACCTTTTGCAAGTTCTTCGGAGTGCTATGTCCTCCTTGTGCGATGCCACCTCGTATGAATCCAAGATGAAGCTGTAGTGTTGCCTTGGTCAGTTCTTATAATAAAATATGTTTTTCATTTATTACTGACTGAGATACGATTGGAAAGCATTTTGCGATTGACAGTATCAGTGTTAGTGTATTAAAATGAAAATACACACACACACACACAAAGAAATAAACTAATTGCATTTTCTATATCTATACCAGCACATTTTTAGTTTTCCGAAAAGAAAACTGTTGTGCTGGCATTGTCTATCCGTCCGCCCTCAGATCTTGATAGCTCCTGAGGCTAGATTGCTGCAAATTGATATGTCGATCACCCACCGTCCAATCATCAAACATGACAAATTGGAGCCCTCTAGCCTCAGTAGTTTTAATTTTATTCAAGGTTAAAGTTAGCTTTAATCGGGCCGAGGTGAAAGTTTCATCGGCCGCGTCTCATTCAGCGTTATACCGAGACAAACGAAAGATAGATCCATTTTCGGTGGCCTTGCTTGTACTCTATACAGAAAACTCGATTGCGCTGAAGAAACTTCGGCGCATTTTTTACTTGTTTTATGTTGCGTCAAGTCAAAGACAACTGTATACAAACACCAATACTTGACAAACTTGTTCCAATTTCATTGTAAATACTTGTGTATGGGACTCAGTTTCACTGAAGTACCTATATACATTTTCAAATATGCGTTGAAAAAGAAATATGAAGGTATTTCTCATAATCAAAACTAGGTCTTAAAAAATATAATGTGATCTAAGTAAAATAACTGTTTTTTCAATAACCTACAACACAATTTCTCTGTATTCATAACCGAAAATATCAGACTGCAATATCAGGAAACTGGGTATGAGATCATACAGATGGGTAGAGGCTGTTGGTGTCGAGGTGACCTATAATAAAGTCACAGACAAAAAACTCTCGCAATTTTGGATGAGAAAAAAATCACATTAATTTATAGTGGAAGGTAATAAAGTCATAGGGAATATTCATAACATTTCTTGTGGGTGTTTATCTTGATGATATTTGTCGTCTTTTCCTTATGTTTTTACGGTCATCCCCCAAAAGGGCCTTATCCTAGACACGCCCCAAAGGTGGGTGCATACCCTTGGAGGTTAAATGGTATAAGAAAGATTAATGCGAACTTTTTTTTTCTGTGATTTTTTTTTACCCGGATTCGCTGTTGATTCCTTAACAGGATTTGTTGTCTTTTTCTGTCCTATTATCTCTCTCTCTCTCTCTCTCGCTCTCTCTCTCTCTCTCTCTCTCTTTCTCTCTCGCTCTCTCTCTCTCTCTCCAAACAAAAGGAAAATTAGCTTGACATATATCTTTGTTTACTAATCATAGTTACCACTATGGGGCTTGAAGACTACCTTTACAAAGTATAATAAATAATATAATTCAGAATGTCACAAAAAGAACCATTTCCTCCATCATTATTTAGCAAATAATTAAGGGTGGTAAATATAACCCATTCCAAAGACTTGGGGAAAAATATAGTAACCAAAAGTATATGAGGCCTATTTTTTTTACAAAGTAAAGATAATAATTCAGAATGCCATAAAAAAAGAATCATCGGCTTTACGACCTGACGTAACAGAAGACATGCTTCAGCGTCAGTAAGACGAGGCATTTGGTAAACACAGTATCCCCGACAGGAGGTCATATCGTCACCACGAGGCAGAGGAATTGTTCGTCTTCTTGAAGACGTCCTCACGACTCCAGGATCCTGTGAAGCTGTCTTCAGCTCCTAGATAGACAGACGCTCATAAAATAGATGACTCTGAATATCTCTTATCCACAGTTCCTTGTATGACCAACGGTACCTAAGTTGAAAAGAACCACAGTCATCGTTCGGAATTAGAGAGAGAGGAGGAATGGCGTGTGAACTTACGTAAAAAGATTTCTTTTCTATGCGTCTTCATTCTTCTTCTGCAATTCTTCATGCCTTTTGAATTCGCTGACCGCAGAATGTCACTGGCAGATAGGGCTTAGTCTCCCGCAATTTCTGCTACTCGCGTGTTGCTAACTATCTTTGCTTGTTCACACAGAATGACCGATGAATATATACATATAATATATATATATATATATATATATATATATATATATATATATATATATATATATATATATATATATATATATATTATATATATATATATATATATATACATCGCAATATTGGAAGGGGAAAGACAATTTGGAGAACCAAAAGTACTACACTCTGCAAGATATTTTTATTTTCTATTCATTTTGGTCAGGGACAGGGACGAGGGGAGGGTGCGGGTGGGTTTGAGAGGTTGTGGCAGGGGTAGGTTGTGGGGGGGAGGGTGATAATGTAGGGACAAGGGATCGGAGGACCTGACCTTAATCGTTGATATTTTATTTTAAGAAGAAAAAAAAAAAACCGAAGTGGAAAATGACAAAAACGACGAAGTTATAATTTAGATCCAAGAGTAACTCCTAATAATAATAATAATGATAATAATAATAAATAATAGTAATGATAATGAGAATAATAATAGTAAAAGAGGCATCCTACGATCATAACCCCACAATAGTCAGCCCTACAGCAACAATGGATCAAGTATACGAAGACCTCCAATAACCGTGACAGAGTGCGTATAAAAATTAGTGAGCTCCGTCAGTTCTGGAGTCGTTCCTCGTAAAAAAAAAAAAAAAAAAAAAAAACCCAGAGATAAAAAACGCCAATGAGCATTCCTGGGGTTCTTTGACACGGAGATCAGACACCATTCAGTCACATCTGCCGTTTTGGCCGAGTGTGGATGACGCTGGATGGATGATCTCGCGCCTGGGGTCTCTGATGGATGGATGGAGTTCCTCAGGGAATGCTTCGGAGCCCATTGATGTTTGATGGTCATATGAACACCTTATTAATTCGGAGATTCCTTCATCTTCTGACGTTCGTTTCGTCGCCGTCAACTGAATTTAATCCAATATAGAATTCAGGCCAAGAGCTGGGGCCTATGGGGTTGAGTTCAGGTTAAAAAAAAAAAAAATAGTCACAGACAAAAAGTCGCGGGTAAAAAAATTCACAATAATCTTTTCTAGATAGTGAACCCCCAATAAGCGTTTTAAGCCGGTATATATCCACCTTTGCAAAGGCGTGTTTAGTACCACAAGCCCTTTAGGGATGACCATAAAAACATAAACAAAAGACTGTAAATATCATACAGTTAATGACACCCAAGAAATATTGGAAATTTTTCCTATGACTTTATTACCGGCCACCATGAATTCATGTGACTTTTTTCCTAGCTGAAATTGTGACTTTTTTTTCTGTGACTTTATTTCTGGCCACCATGAGGTCATTCAGCGCTGAAACGAAAATTGACAGTAAATAGGTTTGAAAAGTGTAAACAGGAGGAAAACCTCAAAGCAGTTGCACTATGAAACAATTGTTAAGAGAAGGTGGAGAGTAAGATGGAAGAAAGAGAATACGAAAAGAGGTACAGTAAAAGAAACGAAAGGGATTGAAGCATCTAGGGGCAGAAGGGACGCTGCAAAGAACCTTAAGTAATGCCTGCAGTGCACCGCACAAGGTGCAATGAAGGCGCTAGCCACCCCAAGGATCGTTTAAGATTTCATTGAGTAAGTAAAAAAATGTTATCCCCATTTTAAACTTTTAGTTTCGAAGCCTGAAACGCGTTTGTAATATTACACAATTTTGAACAAAGAAGGTCCATAAACCACCACTACAATCAGTTACCCATATTTCACTTGATTTGCTGCTCGTGATAGTTCTAATTACCCGTGATTGTCAGGAAAGATGCCACACGGAGGTTTCATCCTTGATTCAAGTTGTCAGTTTCTCGGAGCGCCAACTTCAAACTATTTTCATCTTTTGATTCTCTGTATCTCAGAAATTTAGACCCACATGTATATCCACAATGGGATACGTTGGTTCTTTTGCCAGGTTACATATATGTTATTGTTACATATCATGTTGTTATTGATCAAGCTGGCCTTATGCCAGCACGGGCTCTTGCTCATAGAGCAGCCCGTAAAAAGGGCAAGTTTCTCATTGAACGCTTTTATACCCACAGCGAGAATTTTGAAATGAAATGGAAAAAACTGCTTTGACCAACAATGTTCATACATGCGCAAGTGTTGTCGATCCCTCATTTACCTTTTCGTCTCCAGAGGTCGTAACAGAATTAGATATAACCACACGTTTCTGGAAAGTGAACTAGTCATTCAAATTCAGACCCCGTATCGCCGAAACACCCTCGTCCATTTCAACTGTAAGTGTTTCGAAGTAGTCGATGCGTCTGTGAAGTAATTTGCTTTTTCCTTCTTCTCCTGAGTCTAGCTCTGAATAAGTCATTTCTCCTCTTCATCACATGATAGCAGTGAAATATTTCTATAATTTGTTACGTATGTGTCGGACTTTTCGGATGCATTCTGTCACTTGTAAGTTCGCAACGTATATGTAGGGCAACTTGGCAAGACGCCTCGGCCCTCTAGCGGTGCTTGGCCGAATCAAACGCTTCCCGCCGCGAGAGGTAACGCGTGATGGCACTCAGTGTACCTCAGTAATTCATCGCTTAAAATGAAAGAAACGCTGCTATTGTGACTCAGAGGTACGATGGGGATAATATTATTCATTTATTCAACTTTGTCGTTTGCTGTTGCAGTCTGCAGCAGCGAAACTGTGGCCGTGAAAGACGTGGGCGTGGAAACCCTGATGAAATACGAGATGGAAGAGCTCTTGGAAGCGTTTTCTGAAACCTGGGCGGACTTTGAAGATAGTCTGCGTGTTCCTGATCAAGTGGCCACCAGCGATCGTTCGTCTGGAAAGAACAGTGATGGATACAGTCCTGAAGGTGTCATAGTTCGTAACGTTCATAGTGAAATACAATGGCTTGCAGGTGATGAGAATGAACGGATAGCTTTTCGTAGCGGTACGAAAAGCGAGGTGCCATCTCAGTCCTCGGCCACTTCCTCGTCGGGAGACGGCGGCTCAAAAGACCGAAAAAGAAGAAGAAGGAGGAGGAGGGGGGGAAAGTCTACGGGATTTCACCCCCACGAAGCCTCCTCCCCCGTCAGGAGAAGATCTGCACCCCCAGAGAACCTATTCCTGAGGAAGAAAGAACCGAGGAGGTGTATGGGGACAGGTTCAGCTTCCGTCTTCTCGGGGGCCAACGCCCTCAACTACATGAGCTTCCTGGTGACGATGAGCGCCCTCGTCCTCAACATCAACAACAACATCAACAGCAACAACAACAATAACAACAACAACAACAATAACAACGTGCAGAATAACAACGTCAATACGAACCTCAATGCCAACAACGCCAATCAGGTAGGGTGACTTTTATTTTATAGTCTCATATTTTCTGACATCATATAACTCGTATGTTTTATACACCTATACATACGTATTACGTCCAATATACAATACATTACATACATACACACATACATGCATACATGTAAATAAATTCTGTTAAAGCAGGATGCGTCTCAAGTATAAAAGGCCCATCAAAACACTCTGATTTACAGACTTAATTACTTACATAATTACATAATAACTCGAGCCTAATCTGATTAGGTGACAAAGTCCAGATTGCCAGACCTTAATATGTTTATTTTGATCAGATCTTGTAGCTTACTTTTATACCTCATTGAGTGAAGCTTTATACCGACCTCTTCCAATTCTGTGAACTACTGCTTTCCTTTTCTTCAGACACTTGCCATACTCCAGTTTCCATTCAATATCCTCTGCTCATTGACTATCAGATAACGCCCCCTCCCCGCAACCCTACCCTCGCCCGGGTCCAACTGCAGAGCTTTTTAATTCGATTTTTGCTTCGGTATTCCTGGCTTCTATAATCATGTTGCTTTTAGACATTAGCTCTGTCGGTTCTGTAGGCATCAAGATATTTTTATGATTATTATTACTTTGCTTTACTTTACGCTGTACCTCCTAACTCTGGAATAAGTAAGACTTGGATTGCCTATTCCAAAGGCCTTTTCATATCATACATTTGTAGACAAAGCTATTTAAGACGAGATATGAATATGACTTCGGGTGTTTCTCTGTTTCTTCGCATTCTATATCATTTTCAGCTACAATAAGAAAAAATATATTAACTTCTATATTTCTAATCCTCTTCTACTTTTCCAGATCAACATCATGCCACCAGGACGCCGAAGAAGACGAAATTCTGGGAACTCAAACAGATCCTGCAGGGCATACCAATGTATGGGACCAACAAGGTATATAAAAGTTAACTCTTATTGTTATTTATTATTGAGGAATGTGATCGAAATGCTTATGAGTGATAGGTATCAAAAGGTTTCTAATACTTCACATGTCACCCTTGACAGCAGATACTTCTTAGACGCCGCCGATGTCCTGACAAAGGCGCTGACGGAGGGTCCGACTTATCTTAGCAAGATAAAGGCTCATCATTGAAGCATACAAGATGGTAGTCTCTAAGCTTCCAGTATTTTTCCAGGGATACTCGCCAGAATGCAGCCAGAGAAGTCAGCATTTCTGAATGATTTTCCAGATGGCTTTCAGTCTATTATGTTGGAAACCTATCTTGTTAAAGTAGGCATTTTTTTTGAAGTATCGTGATTTTTTTATTTCTTCCTTCGTCATTCATCAAATGTTATATTTGTTAGTCTTGTCCCTCATTTTCTATCGTCTGTTAACTTTTTATACTGATAGTTACCTGAGATTTATTGTTTAGAATCTCCCTGGTTTATAATAACTTGAGGACTCTGCGTTTGCAAAAGCGACGTTGTTTGTTATTGATTTGATTGAGCTGGCCTTATGCCAGGACGGGCTCTTGCTCATAGAGCAGCCGGTAGTATAAAGACGGCTGAAGAGAATGACCTTCACTGGAAGGAACGGAATAATTAATGCTTAAATTCGAGGTCATACTGACCTGGTCAGTTTGAGTGGCTGACACCTGGGAGACAGTAACCTACAATAACGAAGAGAGATAATGATGAGGGCAGACCCATAGACCCATAGCCACTCTAAAAAGTGGATCTTTCCTAGTGAACCCCAAGGGTTTTCTGGTGTCTTGAACTAGGACTAATATTTCTCTGGGGTCGTTATCTTTATGATATATACAGTCTTCTGTTTATGTTTATACGGTCATCCCCAACGGGCTTGTGGTACTAAACACGCCTCAAAGGTATGTCCTGACGTCACAGTATCGTCCTTGGTGACGGCTTAATCAAAAAAACAACAACAAATTTCTCCCAAAAGTTACATTCTTATCTCTCCCAAAATCTAATCGTAACTTGCCAATACCTACGTCCACTTTTTGTAAAATAATTCCTAAGATCCCATATAACATCTTGTGTAATACTGCTAACAGTTTCACAGGAATCGTCCAGAACTGGCAGTCAGTTCGAATCTAAAAATCTGTTTACGTAATTTGTTAAAAGAAATGTGGCCGCGAGTTCGATTCTCGGGCATTCCACTAAGGGGTCAGATATGTGTATTTCTGGTGATAGAAGTTCACTCTCGACGAGGTTCGGAAGTTATGTACAAAACCGTTGGTCCCGTTGCTGAATAACCACTGGTTCCATGGAACGTAAAAACACGATACATACAAACAATTAAAAGAAATATGCATTTTTCTTCTTCTTCATTTCCTTTATCATTTTTATCAACCAGAAAGTGAAAAGGAAGAAAACAGAGGAAGGGAATGACAAATTATTAGAAATAAAATCAACAGACAGACCATTACAATACTTGAATTACTTTATAACTTTACCCACGAGTGCCAGTAAGTTATAAAATAATTTTTTAGAACACAATTTAAATCTTCAACACCTGACTAGAGAGTTTGAACCCACAGATACCTGACGAAAACGTGTACAAAGCCTAGAGACCTGACCAGAAAGTTTGATTGTCCAGAAACTTCAACAGAAACTTTGAATTGCAAAAATTTTACAAAGAAAAAAAAAACGACGGATTCTTCAGCAGTCCAAGTCGATAAAGCTTTAGAAATCTGATCAAGAAAGTCTAAATCATCAGAAATTTGACCGTGTGACTGTTTACTAGATCACCAGTGGCGAAGAGAATGGTATATAGAATTTAAGCCAAAGGCAAAGCGCTGGGACCTATGAGGTCATTCAGCACTGAAACAGAAATTGACAGTATAAAGTTTTGAAAGGTGTAACAGGAGGAAAACCTCAAAGCGGTTGCACTATGAATCAACTGTTAGGAGAAGGTGTAGGAAAGTAAGGTGGAAGAGAGAGAATATGAACGGAGGTACAGTAAAGGGAATGAAAGGGGTTACAGTTTGGGTTCGAGGGACACTGCAAAGAACCTTAAGTAATATTACAGTGCACCACGAGAAGTGCACTGGCGGCGCTACCCTCCCCGCCCCCCATCGCAAGTGGTGAATTCAAGACTCTACGAGAGGCAGATATTCTGGTTTTCTGGTACTTTCTTAAATGCAACGATTATATTGACGTGTAAATTCTCTCTCTCTCTCTCTTGATTTACTTAGCGTGGGAGCAACAGTAAACCGAGACATGGAGTTTCGTTGTCTATAGTTCTCACTGCTTCTTTTATATATCTTTTTTTTTCATTAAGTTATAATCTACAAGGCCTGAGATTAACATGTCCCTTGTTAAAAAAAAATGTATATATTGTCATTATACAGTGAAAATAATATGATTTCACACAAGCTCTCAGAGAAAGAGAAAGAGAGAGAGAGAGAGAGAAATAGCGACATCTGTTCAGGAATCAACTGTCAGTACTGATGTTTATATCTACAAATAAATCGAGTGGTCGTTCAAGAATATGATCAGACATAACCGAAAACGGCTGACACTAAGCTGACACAAAAACGTCAAACAAAGCAGCGATAATAGCGCGTATTTTTAACGCATAGTATCGCAGAGCACGCGCTCACCGTACTGTACCTACAAGCAGACATATTACGACCATGAGCACCGTAGATCGGTAAAGTAGGTTAAGATGTCAGGCTTAGACTTTGGCAACACGCCATCAACCCCTAGACCCCATTCGTTCTGAAAGGGCCAACAATGCTGAGTCCACGGCGAGTTCTTTAAGGAGGGGGGCGGGGGGCGGAATTTATGGACAGAAAACCACAGTTGTTCTGGCTTCGCGCTGTTGTTTAGCTGGACTGCTGGTGAGGAGGACTGTAAGCTATAGTGCTATAAAATCAGAAGACTGTAAGCTATAGTACTATAGCATCAGAAGAGGACTGTAAACTGTAGCACTAATTGAATCAGAAGACGATTGTAAACCATAGTACTATAGAATCAGAGAAGGACTGTAACCTATAGTACTAATAGAATCAGGAGAGGACCATAAACTATAGCACTATAGAACCAGAAAAGGTGACCCATTGAAACACTGTAATAGCTATGCCGATTTCATCTTTAACAGTTATTGCAATATTCATGCAAGCCTCATCGGCTGCGTCGTCTCCGATCGCCCTAGACGCATTCGAAGTCTCTCCTCATCAGATCGAGAGACAACTGGACGAGCTACTAGAACTTTTCGAGGTGGAGTGGGAGCTGGTGAAGAAAGACCTCGAAAAGGACTTCGAGTCCCTTCCGAGGAAAGTCGAGGAGAGAGAAACTAACGGTGTAGCTGACAATGGAAGCCTCCAAGACGCTCCAAGAACGTCACTCGGAGACTCTCCAGTGGGCGGGGATGACCACAGAGCAGCAGCAGCGTGGGCGGTGGGCGAGACCAATTGGCGTCGGGGGAGACGACAGGCGC
The DNA here is from genome assembly GCF_015104395.2 of Macrobrachium nipponense. Lineage (NCBI taxonomy): Eukaryota > Metazoa > Arthropoda > Malacostraca > Decapoda > Palaemonidae > Macrobrachium > Macrobrachium nipponense. The sequence goes on along the minus strand of NC_087220.1, from coordinate 29,911,162 downwards.
CGCCCAACACCATCTACAGGCGCCCTCAGGCGCCACCACGACCCTGCAGGAGGAAGGACGGCACCAGCGCCGTCTTCACCGGCAGCAACGCCATGTCTTACATCAGCTTCCTGGCCAACGTCATGGCGCTCGTTCTCAACATCAACAACAACGTCAATAACAACAACAACAACAACAACATCAACAGCAACAACAACATCGACAACAACAACGCTAACTTGAACATCAATAGCAACAATGTTAACCAGGTGAGACTTATTTGTACTTTAATTGCACCTCGTGTTGTCCATTTTCCTTTAGAACCAGATCAGGTTCTCGGGCAGGACATTAATATTACAAATTCTGGTTCATGAATATGCTGATTAAAATAGCTAATATGTTATAGAATGAGGACGATCACGCCTACGCTAATAATTAGTCCAGAAAAAATAAATAAATAGATAGATAAATAAAAAAATAAATAAATAAATGAAAATCTCTGAGCTTTGTGTATATGTAGATTATTTTTCTCTTTTATTTAAAAAAAAAAACACTTTAAAAAGGTCTTTTTACAATAAATCCATATACAATAAATGTAATTTATGTACAGAATCAATAAATTTATTTATATTTTTCTATAGCTCAACATACTTGAATTTACTATGTATATACACACATATACCCCATACCTATACACTGTATATACATACTCATTTCACCTATACCTATGTATGTTGTATATGTAGATTGAAGGTGCCCAGGGCTGTGTTGTGGGACGGTACGTAACGTCCCTTGTGTAGGCAGCTTCCGTCTCAGACTTTAGTATTATTATCTTTAGTACACTAAAGATAATTAATACGATAATAGAAGTCGTCACTTCAATCTGAAAAATAGTGTTATAAATTACTGGAGCGTTCCTTTTCTCCTCAGGTTAATTATCTTTTATTTTTATGGGGATATTATTTAAGTTTTAAGTGCTTGAAGATTGTTTATCAAGAGCCAGCAGGAAAAATGAAAAGCACCAGTACCCAGCGCTTTCGTGTATTCTTGATACACCTCATCAGGGTACAATATATAAAAGAATAAAAAACAGCTTCGAAATATGACAAGTAAACATACAAACAAAAAAAGCAAAATATAGAACAATCAAACAGCCCAGTCAAGAAGCAAACGGAATTACTAAGCAGTGAATTACATAGTTACGAAGTTGTCAACAATCCATTTCATAAGCCAGTTATCTTGTTTATATTGTCCGTTGCTAATATTAAAAACACTACTATTTTATTAAAGGCATCGTGTGTTGCAGGTCAACATTATGCCACCAGGGGGCAGGCGCCGTAGGCGAAGGAATTCCGATGCCCAAAAATCATTGACCTGTCAGCCTCGCGACAAAGGGTAAGGCTTTAACGTTTTCTATAAAAGAGATCTATTGGGATGGCTTCTTTTCCTGTCCGCCTTCAGATCTTCAAAACTGCTGAGGCTAGAGGGCTGCAAATTGGTATGTTGATCATCCACCCTCCGATCATCAAACGTACCGAATTGCAGCCCTCTAGCCTCAGTAGCTTTTGTTTTCTTGAAGGTTAAAGTTAACTATAATCGTACGTCTGGGAACGATATAGGCTAGCCACGGTCTTGATTATACAGATAACTTGATTGCGCCGAAAAACGTCGGCGCATATTTTTTTATTTTTTCACTTTTGCATGTGGAAATGTCTGGGTCATTTTTGAATAATTTAACAGTATATGGTTGAAATTTCAACGGTTACCATACGATGGAAGAAGACGAACAACCATTTCTGTTATTTCTGCTTCCAACACTAAGGGAATAAAACACGTTTAAATTTTTTTTTTTTTTATCAGTGTGATTTTATACTTGTGTGGTGGCGAACTCTTGCATGGCATATCGTTTTGAGTGTCATCATTTTTTTTGATGAAATTTTTTTTTTTTTTTTTTTTTTTTTTTGTTTTTTGTTTTTTTTTTTTTTTTTTTTTTTTTTTTTTTTTTTTTTTTTTTTTTTTAAATCAATCTTTGCATCCACCTGCTAACAGAAATATTAGTTCACCAGTCACAAAGATCATTATATTATAACTGAGGTTTTAACCTTTTCTTGAAGAAATTCTAGTCCACCCTAGATTATAACATCGATAAGGAACGAAGCCGCTAAATAAGAATACAAATCCTCCAGTTTCTCAATCCCACCTGTTCTAAAGAACTCAAGAAAGTTAACAAAATGAATAAACCTAAAATACAAAGCTGGTTTCAGATGATTATTGAAAGGAGTCATTCAAGTTACCTGAAGAAGAATGACGAGACAACCCAACATAAATTTCTAATGAATTGCTATTCAATTTTTTTCTATCTTTTATTAAAAAATATCACATTCATTACATAATAGGTAGGATGTTACATAATATTACCAAATTAAATATACATACAATATTTACAGATTACTATGGGTTAGAAAGAACTAGAAGTCAAAGTCAAAGTCAAAGTGCTTTTTGCTAAACAGATTTGCAATTTTTTCTTTATGCTATTCAAAGTGAACAGTAAAACAGAACATTGCAGAGCACCTCGACCGCATAATCTATGCAATAACGTGCAAAACTTGCTCGGAAGCCAAAAAGTTTTATTTGTTAATACAGCAAAAACCCGTAATTCTTATATAAAGGCGTTACCTTCTTCCTCCCAGTTCACTTAAATTTAGGTTAGCGTGAGGAGGGAAAGATGACCGCAGTGCAGAATCCATAAAGAAAATGGAAATTCCTGTTAGATATCTCTCATAGCGTGTCCGCTTTAGCCTAAGTCTGTCGCTACTGCTCTGCGGATGCGAATGTGCTTTGTGTTCGCAAACCTGACATTTGTTCATAGCATATTCAAATGTACAATGATATCACAGCATTCTTGAAAGGCTTGTCTCCTCCGATGTGTTATAGTAGATTCACATCAACCGTGTATCTGATGATGTCCAGGCCAGTCTCTTACGACGCTCCTAATTGGCTGTTGATAAGCCAATCACAGGGCTGGAAACTCTCCTCAGACCTCAGTCTATCTCGAGAGTTCACATAGACAGGATGTATATTCCACCTCTTCTGAAGGATACGTCTTTTAAAAGTATCCCTCAGGAGAGGTGGAACATACATCCTACCTATGTGAACTCTCTAGAGAGAGACTGAGGAGAGTTTCCAGCCCTGTGATTGGCTTATCAACAGCCAATCAGGAGCGTCGTAAGGAACTGGCCTAGACATCATCAGATGCATGGTTGATGTGAATCTACTGTAGCACATTGGAGGTGACGCGTAGATGGATTCATACCGGGTTGCCTGGATGAGGATGGTAGTTGTTCCCCAGTGTAGATTACTAAAAAAAAAATTACTCGTTTACAAAGTACTATTTCTAGAATTATTAGAGAAGTTGCCCTTTTCAAAGTTTCTTTAAAAATTTTAAATAGCTGTATTCTACTATCTGCAAGAATCTGGCTTGCTTGTATGTGACTGATTCTCTATTTTTATCTTCATTCTCGTTAGAGATTGATTACTTTGCGAAATAATTCAACATGAGTCCTGGAATTGATATTTATGTTATTAGATGGTTCATTAAACAATCAGCATGTATTTAAGTACATAGACTCGAATATTCAACAAATATTGAAGTATATAGACTTGAATAATCAGCCAATATTTAAGTTTATAGTAGACTTGAATATTCAGCCAATTTGTATTCATCATTTATGTAATAAAAAACAATCATATCGCATTATTTGGAACACTTCAATTTGTCCACTGTTATAGTGGTTAGTGTCGTGGAATGTCACTCACATGTGGTGGGCTCGCGCCTCCCCAAGGCCGATGAGAAATCACTAGTTCTGTATCATGATCAGTTACTGATGCAGTGTGGGGTCTGGTGTGGGAGGAAGTTGAAACCAACTTAAAATTCAAGTCTTTGGAAGCTTGAATTTTAAGTCAGTGGCCCCTTTGGTGTGCTTGATCCATGTGAGTAGGTTTCATCTACTGAAATAAAAGAATAATGATAATAATAACTTATCAAATGTCCTTCTTCCACTTTTCAGAATGGTGGAACTTGTGCTCGACACAGCAGTGAAGGAGGCTTGGAGATCTTTATCCATAGAAGCTCAAGTTATGTGAAGCACCTCTCCAACATGATCTCATATTTAGGGAGGATGATATTGTATTTCTATAAATTATTGGTCTTTTTTGTGTGAATAAAAGGACAAGACAAAATTGTTTCCTTTTTTGAACATTTTATGGTTATCAGCTACTGCCATTACAGTTATAAGTATGTATTAAGAGCATAGCGTGTGCTAGAATATGAAGGTTGGAGAGTGGCCGGTTTGATGTAAAATTTAGTGTGGGAAAAGGATGTGGTTTGTCAGCAAGACTTTAGGATTTTTACGAAAGGAGCAATAAATGCAGTAAGGGAATTATTATTGCTAGCAATTTACCAATCCTTACTATAAGCATATTCATCTGCTGCTTCATATAAGTGACTCGTTAGTGTTTTTTAACTATTATGTATTATAAATGCGTTAAGTAACTAAGTCTACGGGCATAACCAGCCCCGTTTCACGGGCAGAACCAGCTCCATTTCAGGGAATCCCTTCGCACCCCCACCCCCTTCGGAGTCGGGGGTGGTAGAATGAAACACCATTATAACCCATCTTATGAGTCCACACTATAACCTTGCCAAGTTTCATGCCCATCTGGCCAGCCGTCTGGCCGTGATTGAATGACAGACGGACGGACAGACATAACGCCCATTATATTATAGCAAGATTATAGAGTACGTTAGTGTGATGCAATCAACCACCGCTCTCTGGGCCACTTGTCTCTTTTTTAAACGGCCAGAAAATCGTTAATAGCGGAGAGTCAGCACTGAGACGCATATATTTTGATTAATAAAAATACAAATATATACAATATCATGTAAGAAAATACTTGTTGATCATCAAGAAAATTAAATGACAGCAGCTAAGCTACGGTACTCTGTTTTTCAGATGTAAACCTATTCATATGGAACTCGTTCACCAGAGAGGCCACTGACTTGAAATTCTTGAAGCTTCCAAAGAATATTAAGGCGTTCATTAAGGAAGAAGTAAGAGGATGTAAAGGGAAATACAGGAAGAAGAGATACCACTTATTAAAAAAAAGAAATTAATAAATTAACAAATATATAAAAATGTATTAAAATGCAATGAGAATAGTATAAGGGTAGTAATGCATTACACCTTTGCTTGAATTTCTGAAGAAGTTCCAATTGCACAACATCCTCTGGGAGGCTGAATGTTCCTCAGTCCAACGGTGCTAGGAGGAATAAAGGACCTCAGGAACTTTGTGAAGTTCGACAGCGAGGCACAATTATTGCATATTGGTGCTTCTGTTCAGCGAAATCTGCTCTTGGCAGATGCAAAATTGAGGCGTTCACAATATTAATGGTCTCCAGGGGCTGATTTAAAAAAAAAATCTGAGAAAAACGCGTTTGTAAATTGGCATTTTCAAACACGCATATCACCACCCTTGTTAGATAATGGGATTTTCGACCACTTTGGCGTCTACATATGCAAGTACGCTTTTCCATGGGTAAAGTAGGATATTTTTAGAAGACTTTGGAGCCAAGAAAAAAAAAAAAAAGATTGCGACTTGGAGCTCTGGGGACCCTTCATATTGTGAACGCCTCAATTGTAGATCAGACACAGGATGTGAAAACTGGCTGATGTTTTTATACCTATGGGATGTTACCGGTTGATGATACCAAAAAGACAGTGCAGAGACTGGTGCAAGTCTCAAACTGTTCATTTGAGAAAGCTTCAAGTGTCTAATAACAAAGAAAAGGTTATGACACGAAATGGAAGCCATAAGATGGATGTCGTGGGGTTGTAAGAGGAGTTCCTTTAATATGCAAAACAAGTTATACCCCGTAACGGATTAGTGCCGTCAGTGCACCTCGCATGATGTACTGTAGGCATTAGTTAAGAGTCTTTGCAGCGTCCCTTCGGCCACTAGCTGCAACCTCTTTCATGCCTTTTACCGTACATCCTTTCATATTCTCTTCCTTCCATCATGCTATTGTTTCATAGTGCAAACTGCGAAGTTTACTTCCTGTTACACCTTACAAACCTTTCTACTCTCAATTTCCCTTTCAGCGCTGAGTGACCTTATAGGCCTTAGAGCCTGGCCTTTGGCCTAAATTCCTACAGTCAGTTCTGGCTGAACTATATTTTTTCTTGATAAATGATCTCTCTCTCTCTCTCTCTCTCTCACACACACACAAACTTACACATCTAGTAGGCCTATCGTTGGAGTTTCCCATTCCACGTCGTACGTTTTCTCTGAAGAAAGAGATTGCCACTGATTTGAAGATCCTTGGCGCTTCTATATTCTTGCTTACCTTTACAGTTATTGTAGCTACGTGGAACAGTCAAACTGCAGGAGTTCTCCCGGTCGACAGCGTAACAATCTTCACTCGTAGTTTGGAAATACTGTTGTGTTTCGTTTCGTGTAAGAACAGTGTTAGGTAAGTCATAAGTAGTTTTGGAGGTTTGTAAGTATATTTTCATTGTTACTTGATGTAAGTTTTGAAGGCTTGCTTATTTTCAGTGTGACTTGATATAAGTTTTGAAGGCTTCTCTATTTTCTGTGTGACTGGAGTCATTCGGCTCGAGTTGTAGGCATTAATTTTTTATATAATTGTTTGAATTTTGTATATTTTAAGATTTTTTTTTTATATACTTTTAATAGTGTCTCAAAGCATTTGTGAAAGTAAGTTCTTGTGGCAACTGCCTAAGTTTCTAGTTTTCATGCAATTCTCATAACTTACTCTTTAAACAAATTACTCTTTAAGTTTCTTTTAATAAGATATTTATCAATTTCAGGATTCCTCATCTTGAGGCCTTAGTGTTCTGATAGCAGCCTGGACCAACTCCTCGCGGATAATTGGTAATTATTTTTGCTTCTGAACCGCCAGGTGAGTTATGGCTTATACAGTTTCGACGTTCTTATTAATTTCTTGCATGCTAAATCCTCCCCCATCAGGGGCGGCGCCCCTGTCGGGGGAGGATACCCTCCGAAAGCTTACGATAGACTTCTGTCTATCGTAAGCTGGGAGGGGCATGCGCCTATTGAAACCTAGACTTAATTTAAAGTTTTACTTTATCATTAACATTAATTTAGCTCTTAACTTTAATTGGTTAATAATGGAGTAGTCATTTATTTTGTGACCTGACTTGTAAGGATGAGTATTACTTAAAATGTTGCATGGCTAATAGCAAGACCTAATTTTAGGGTTGACGTTATCAAGAACATTTAGCTCTAATTTTATATGGTTAATTATGGAAAACTCATTTTTGTCTTAACTTTTAAGGATGAGTATTACTTAAAAGGTAGTATAATAGCAAGCTTAAAAGCTAATATAATAGCAAAGTACGTGACAAGATACTGTGTTCGTCCCATTTTGACGCTGTAATCTCTTTCAGGTCCGGTGGTTATCAAGATTAAATTGGAGCACAACAGTTTGCCATAATTCTCGAGTATTTGTTACCACACTGAAGATATCTTGATAACCGGTTTTTTTCAACAATTTGTTCCTCGCACTTAGCGATGGAGTTTTGAAGATAAGTTCAAACTAGTCTACTCGGGCATACCAACGCTGACTGCTGATAATCTAAGTTTGAAATTGCTGATAATCTAAGTTTGAAATAAAGGGTAGAAGCAGAGTATGTTATAGCAGTGAATAAATTTCGAAAAGTCTATTCTGCAGATTATATTCATTATTGTACCCAGGGTTAATTTGATAGAGGATATTAGTATAGTATTTGTTTTTCTTTAATTTGGGCATTGTTAGGTCATCCTGGGGAAGGTCGGATGCTTTTCATACGGAGTTCCTAGTTCAATGAGACGTAAACACACCATATTACTAACTTAATTCACGTTAAATTCAGAATTTTTATGAATGCGAAACGAGGAAACTTATTTCTAAGGTTGGCTATAGGAAGTATTGATGCTACCTAGCAGTGGTCGCCAACCTTTTGTATTTCCTGGCAATAATCCTTATAATTTTAAATGTGGCGGAACACTAATTTAACATTTTAAAAAGGTAAATAAGTGTTATATAATAATCATCGGAAAAACTATTACTATTCGGAAAAACTATTACTATTAATATCAAATACACCTGTTAGATGGTAAACTTAAATTAATTGACTTAAGTAATACAAATTTTAGTGTGATATGTTCTTGCTTGTTTGAAGTTTTGTTGATTTTTGGCTTCAATGACTTGACTACAAGACTAGGCTGTTTTCATTTGGAGCAGAGATACAAATTTTATGACAAATCTAGCATCAAAAATGCTAAAGTGGCAATACTGGGTTCTGTCTTCTGTGCAATTTGTATCATTGTATCAGGGTTTCCCTAAGGATTAGGGCGCTGAATGGTCCCTCGGCTCCGGCTATGTGCCAAGAATTTTATAATCTAATCTAATCTAACGATTAGGAAAATCCCAATTTTTTCTGCGGACCATCAAAGATTTTTTCACGGAACACCAGTGGTCCGTGGACCACCGGTTGGCGACCGCTGAGTACATAGGACACATGAATTGTCTTAAAAAAACTAATGTTTTTGTTTTACTGTCATCGGTGAAGAATTAAGCTAAGTTGGGTCATTGCGGTCCGCCATATTGGGTCTTTTGAGTCTGGTCTAAGACAAGTATGTCTAACTTTCATTCAGTTTTACTGTACCTCCATTTAAATTTTTAAAATAAATTTCATCCTCTCCTAGCAATTGATTCATAGCGAAACTGAGGTTTTCCTCTTGTTACACCTTTAAGACCTTTTTACTGCCAATATCTGTCTCATCGCTGAATGACCTCTTCTGTCAAAGTTCTAGACCGTTGGTCTAAATTCTATATTCCAATCCATTATTTTCTATAAATGTCCAACCACCCCAACTCGTTGTCTTAACCAATGCAATATATTCTGGAAGCCCAATCGTGTAATGAGACTGCCACATCAGGCCCGTACCTCTTGATTTTTTTTTAGAGGCAGAGGGGGGAGGGGGTTCGTTTTTCCTAAAACTGGACCTCTTCTTCCATAAGTCATTGCATATATAGGTATATACACGATGAAATACTTGAAAATGTTATTTTAGTTATATGAAGAAGGAAAATTAGGTATGTAAGGTCTATGCCCTTCTACCCGATTAGATGTTACTCAAAGTACTAATGACTTTTGGTTAACAGAATATTACTTACAACGTTGAAAGTTTGCACTGAAATTCAAGAATATTAACTCGGTTCTATTGATTGATTCATTTATTATGTTAACGATAACATGCATATTACTTGTTATATACTCTGACTTAACAAAACAAACAAATTACTTTGTAAGTACAGTTCAATGAAAAGGATGGTCACAGAAAATATGGACTTCCAGAAATTGGGGGTGGGGGGTCGTTCGACATCCCCTTCCCCTCCCCCCCTCGGTACGGGCCTGCACGTATAGTAATAGTTAAGAATGAATTTCGGTTAAGACTGAATTCCTTTAACTCCGGTCATGGTTTTTTAAATTTAAATTTGCAACCTCCCAAACACAGCATTATCACTACAGTAGGCAATTGGCTATTTGTGTTAGGATGGTACTTTCCAACGGACATTAATGATCTTAACCTCTGATGATGTTAGGTTGTGGGAAGTAACGAATACCCGCTTGTTTGTGAATGCAAAAGATTGAAGAGGTGCGAAAAAGATAACCCACTCATTCTCCATCTGCAAAGCTCATTGCGAAGTGTCTACAGAAGTCATACTCGTTAAAGTCACATTCTTAAGTCCTCCAAGTCACCTCTATTTGATCTTGACTCAAACGTAAATCACATTCGAGCCTGAGGTTAATATATATGTCATATTATATATTGAGTTGCCTAAAATGAAATGTCTTAGAGTCTAAAGGAAGTAGGACTGATGAGAGTAGGCGAACATTACCGAAATTGACAAAAAGGTCAGAAAAAGCTTAAAGTTGAGAGAGCGAGTGGAAAAAAGCAAAATTTACGTAGACCTCGAAAGTCTCTTGAAGTGGGATAAATAAAACTTAGAATAGACATGTATGATAGACGTAAACAGTCCAGGATACATGAGATGTAAGTAACAAGTAAGTAAACGCACGGTCTAGGTATATCTAGACTGTGTGTATACGAAGGGGGTGAGCTGCGCAGCCGACTTGGATTTTAGTGAATAGATGATGAACTTGTATATCTATATCTATATCTATATCTATCTATATCTATATCTATATATATATCTATATCTACATATATATACATATATATATATGTATACAGAAGCTATGCAGTACGATGTCGTACCTATAAGTAAATGGGGATATAATCCACAATGATGTAAAATCCTTATGTAGTTCTATATAGATATATATATATATATTCCTTATAAAGTAAATTAAACCTTTCGACCATCAGGTGTGGTTGGTCTTGTTTACTAAAATGTATATCGTCTAAATATATATATACATACATATATATATATATATACATATATTATAATATTTAATATATATATATTCTATATATATTATTATATATATATAAAAAATATATATATATATAATTTAGATTTATAACTACATAAGGATTTTACTTCATTGTGGATTATATCTCCATATATATAGATAATCATCACACGCATTACCAGAGAGAGAGAGAGAGAGAGAGAGAGAGAGAGAGGTAATTACATAAAGGTTTATATGAGTTTTAACTGAACGAAGAAGTCACGACTTGTGTCGTCCTTTCCGCTCCAAATCCTGACTTCTCCGGCGCGCCCAAAGGTTCTGGTACTATAATATCCTTCGTCAGTAAACCTCTGATCATAGTTATAGAGGCACTTTCGTTGTTTCTACGTACACTCGACCTTCTTGTTTCGGTGCCTCTTTCCCTGGGGTGATATAAAAGCTACGGAAAGCTGTAGCAGTCCTTTCCTTATCCTTACATCACTTCTTGCTCAGTCATTCCCTACTTGTGTCGGGAAAATCACGTTCTGAGCGTTAGCGTAAGCAGGGACGGGCGGAAAGATCTCCTCTCGAGTAACGGAAAGGCAGTCCTGAAGGGTGGAGGACCACCCAGTATGACCTGACAGCGATATCAGTACAGAGCAGCGCTTCAACGGGTGAGCATCATTTTCATAACACACCATTCTGCAGACGGGACTCTGTGATTATTCTTATCCGATTCGGATGTTGTGATTTCCCCTTCTTGATTGGCAGAGCGGATCCGCTGTGAATATCCAAGTTCATTTGGAGCGTCAGTGAAAACTCATAGAATTAATCTGTCAGTAATGTAAGGTTTTATCATTGAATAAGGTTGAGAATTTACAAATGAGGTCGATTCTAACTTGTGCCTGATAATAGAAACCGAAATTTTCATGAGCATTCTGAGAGAATTTTTCCCCAGGGACTCAGCCTACACATGGACAAGATGCACGGAGTTTTAGCAGTGTTTTTAATCATGACTCTCTGCATAGTCACTGCAAATGAAGAACCACAAGGCCTAGAGGCCTACCCAGAATTAGGACATTCAGGTGAGCCAGATTTAAATGGGTCAAAGGAGGATCAAAGAAGTGATCTTACAGGCATGTCAGATTCCCTTATTGCCGACAAAAACACCAGCATCGAGGTACTAGAAGGTGACAGTGTTCAGAAATCAACATTGAAGGCTGTTGTCCCAGAGATTCCGGGAGCAGAGACAGTGAGCAATCCAGAGGAGGATCCAGAGGAGGATTCCAGGTCGACCGTGACAGACCAACACTCAGGAGGAATCACGATCGAAGGCGACAGTATTCGACGCGGTTCGTTAGGGAAAATATCTCACACGTTCTTCGCAAAAGTTAATACTGGGATTTTTGTGAATACAGGGGAAAACAGGACCGCTACTCCTTCTGTCCGTCCTACAGGAACAGAAGTTGACCCGACGGTACTACCAAAGGACGTGAATCAAAAGGATACTGAAAAGGACGAAGAGCCTAAAGAAAATGACAAAGTAAAGGCAAAATCCAATGACACATTAGAACGATCTGAGCTTTATAACCGTGAACCGGTGCCCATCACTTTTCAACATCATCACAGAGACACCAGTGGCTGTGCACATCAGTCATGTGGTTTCCCTGTCAGTGGAAGGGAAGATGATGATACATTTATAGAGAATAATGAAGATGAGCCAAAAATCTCTGTCAGAATGTTGATGGCTCCAACAGACGAGTATTTTTATATGAGTTCTGACACACTGCAGGACTTGTGGCAAAATCACATTAATGCTGACTCTTCCTTGCCACTGGACATCATTGAAACCTCTGCAGATGAACTAATTGAGTATTACCAACTTCCTCCTGACCCAGATTTCATTGTGCCTGTGATGACATCTCCCCCAGAGACGAATGATGAACGTGTCCACCAATATGTGCAGACTCCTGAACATATGCCACAACAGCCTGTTTTTGACACTGCACAGAATAAAGAAGGTTTGCCTGATGAATCACATTATTCCATTAATTTCCCCAATCAGCAGGTCCTTCCAACAGTTGCACCTGGGGTCTTTGACCAAGTCCTTCCTAGACCACCAATATATTATGACGCGCCAACTGTTCTTCAGGGACTGTATCCGATGCCTATTTACACTACTCCAGCATATACTCAGATGACAGGATCTTCCAGCAATGTAATTAGAAACTATATTCAACAGCCACCTGAGTATCGCAATATCCCCTCTAGTTCTATCAGTGGCCTTCAGTTTCACCCAGGTGCCATCAACCAGACTCTCCTCTCGATGGGCATCAATAACATTCTTGAAAATGTACCACCTAGTTTTGTTATACACAGCCCAACAGATATGCCAACCCTGCAGCTTATAAACGCAGTCACCGGAATTATACCAGGTCTAATGATGGAGCATGGGAGTGGATCTTATTTTCCAGATATCTATGGCCGAGGAAGTCATGTTAGATATCCTGAAAGAGAGTCCCCACTGATGCCTCAACCAGCAACCCCAGCTAACGGTGGGGGAATTATGGAAACGCCAAAATGGGAGAGAGATGACCCATTAGTTCACACAATTACAGATGATACGGGTGACACACACCTCATTATCAGAATCAAGAGTCCCTCCACAACCACAACGAAGCAACCTGTAACAGTAGTCAATGTTCCTGATACCAATCGATATTCAGAAATCACGTTGGAAGACGGAAAGAAGATCTTTATCCGATTTCAAGATGAAAAAAAGGAAGACTCTCCTATTCAGCCTCCAGCAACACAGCCTTCTAATCCTCCACAAGAAACGTTTACCCAAAATTACGTTAGGAATGATCCCAATCAGAAAATAAGGCCAATGAGGCCAAGGGTCTCTGGAAAACCTAAAAGAAGAATCCCCTCTCAGTCAAGGCCTGCTCATGATCGATTTAGCTCCACGGGTCTTGCTGACATGGCAGAGGAGACTGATCGGATATTCATCAATGCAAACCTTAAAAATCTACTGAATAAGGGAGCTGTGGGAGGCATATTAAACAAGGGGGTTCAAGGAAGTGGATATGGTACGGGAAATACGGGAAGTACATATAATACAGGATATGGAGGAGCGTCATCTGGAATGGGGGATAAGGCAAACACATATGGGATGGGGAATACTGGAAATTCACCTGGGATGCAAAACTATGGAACTACTTATGGATCTGGGGGAAAAGGGAATATTTTCAATAAAGGAGGCCTGACTAACTTAGGAGGAAAGTTTGATATAGGAGGATTGGGAAATGTTTTTAACGACCTAAAGAAAAATAATCCTTTTACCAGGGGAAACTTACAAAATATACTTAACAAATTGAACAAAGGCAGTCCATTTGGTAGTGGGGGTCTTGGCAGTTTGACAGACAAATTCAGTACAGGGAACCTTTTTGACAAAGGAAGCCTCGATAACATTAAAAGTGAGATCACAAACAGTGTCAGTCAAGTTCAGAACAAGTTCCAGAAATTAGTAGGTCCTCTACAGACGCAAGTTGACACTTCCTTCGAGTCCGCAGTGGGATTTCTGCAGATGTTCTTCAGCCACGTTATTCCAGGAGATTACTACGAGAATGTCCTGACAATTTTAGCAATTCTCGCTTTCATAGCTTTTGTTACCGTGAGGCTGTCTCTGATGTTCAACTCTCTCGGCTCTTCAGTTACCTTCGGTCTCTTTGGTAGAGCAGAAGAAGTCTTGAACAGCATCAGGGAAAGCGACCAAGTACAAGTGATGGAAGACCTGGCATCCGATGTCTACAAATCTATCGAACTCTGGGCTCAAGAGAACCTAGAAATGCCCAGTAGTGGAATATCCAACCTCTTCTTCATCGACAAGATAACGGGCCTTTTCGGTTTTGGCAAGAGCTCGAAGGAAACTACTTACAGCAACGTTAACGGAAGCAACTTGGTCAAGAAAACGTTGCTCACTCCTCATAACGAATCACTGCCTGAGGAATCCACGAAGCATAATCTGACTGCAGAGATATTTGAAGAGCTGGATGCTGCAGCGCGTCTAGGATCAACTCTAGTAGACCTGACTTGGAGGACGGGTGGCCACCATTCACCAGTCACAGAGACCTCGTGCCTTCAGCGACCATTGTGTGATCTCAACGCAATCAGCGACCAAGAGGGTGGTCTCAGTAGCCTTCTCATACCCCTTGCAAGGTAGGGCGTGGACCATTCGGTCAAAACAGCTTTGCTGTAAAGCACCTTAATTTTTCTAACTAACCTCTTTGCCTTCTCTGTCACGGGTATTTAGGTAGAAATTTTAAGTGGTTCACATCAAAGACCTAACAACATAATTTAGAGAATAATTTCCAAAAACTAATATATTAAGAAAACTACAAATGTAAACTCATTTCCACATAACAACAGGTTGCTAAATCCATCTAGTATATTAACTGAGTAATCCTTACATTCCTTAGTTTAGACTATAGAATAAAACCTTTTATATTTGAACCTTAAAAAATATCTGACATTTTAATTCAAAGATGAAATTCCTGCAAATATTCGATATTATTGAAATTCACCTTTTAATTACTAGGAGAGCTTCTGTTTCCATCGAAGCACTGATAAATGCAACCACAGCAGTGGAGTCTCTTTTCATATCCGGTCCCTGATTTCAGCACTGGTGTGTCCTGGATGACTCGGCCGTCAGATGACGTCTTCGCCTTTCTGGAAATCTTCCGCCCATTGTGGTTGAGCAATACCATCCGTCAAGGGGAAGGCTGCAGACGCATTCACCCTTGCAAGCATCTCACGTAAACCAGATAACCAACAACGTCATATCCTGAGGTCATGTTCTACTTGAGTATAATTGACTCGCAAGAAGATTAACTGATAACGTCGTATCCTGAGGTCAAGTCCCACTTGAACAGGATTGACTTACTAGAAGATTAACCAATAACATCATATCCTGAGGTCGAGTTCTACTTGAACGTGATTGACTCACTAGAAGTTTGGCTGATTTCGAAATGGACGCTGAAAATACGGATGTGTTTGAATATCTTGATGGGGGTGGGTAACAAATGTGGGTGTCTTTCTTGGTATATATATTTAATGGGCAAGTCTTTTTCTCTTGGTGAAATGTTTAGTTTCTCTGCTGGTAACGTTCAAACGTCTTATGACTGATTTCCTCTGTTATCGACGTCAAACATTGCGGAAGATTTGGAACAGTTAACATGGTGTGATGAGTTCAGCTTTAAACAAGAACATATATTTTCTGATAAACTATATATACGAATTTCTTCCTGGGATGACTGAAATTTTTATATTGCTGTTACTGTCTTTAATGCATTAAACTATCGAGACGTTTTGTTTTTATGTATCATTCCTACCATGATCTGCATATTGGTTTACAGATAATGTATTGAAAGACATAAATATATATGTGTATGCATATCGTCATATTTGAAATAAAACATCACTACGGGACCCAGTGTAAGAAGAACAATCTGTCCTTATTCAAAGCAGTCTGGTTCTCTTTGAGCAAAGGGATATCGTATAGCACCTTTGAAAGTGCAAGACATACACATAATTATATGGTCATTTAATGTACAAGTGAATGCTCGTGCCATGACAGTAAGTGGTACCGCTTCAGTGGCGTGGTCGGTTTGGTCTTGGCCTGCCACCTCGGCGGCCGCGAGTTCAATTCTCGGGCATTCCATTGAGGGGTGAGAGATGTGTATTTCTGGTGACAGAAGTTCACTCTCGACCTGGTTTGGAAGTCAGGTATAAAGCCGTTGGTCCCGTTGCTGAATAACCACTGGTTCCAGGCAACGTAAAAACACCATACAAACAAACAAACAAACCACAAAATTGCTGTTCTGTAAAATACCAAAATGGTTCGGTATTCTGTATAACTTGTCCCAAGGCAAAGAGATGGTCAGAAGGTGATAGTGAACCATTTGGAATGAAGATATACCCACAAAATGGCAGATTTTTTTTTCTTCTTTTGCTGGAAGCCAGAGATTGTCACTCTTACCATACTAAACTGGTAAATATAGCTCCTTATATAGAGTGAAATTCCCCAAACAGCATGTGAGTTGTAAAATCTATGGGTTTTGAATGCCCTGTCTGGCATTAAATTTAGCGAGAACAATGAAAAGAAATGAAAAGGCAGATTTTTCATGAGAAAAACGAAAAATTCATCAATGGGCAGACTAAGTGGATCTGAGTTGACCTAAAATGCACGAAAGACCTGAAATGGAAAAGATCGTCATATATAAGAGTTAACAAAGTAGCAAGATAGTCATGGTCCTGATAGGGGTTTATTTGGATGATTCGTTGTCGCCAAAACTGGTGGTACAGCATGTAGGGTTATTGAAGCCTGTCTTCAAAGGAGGGATATTTGCAGTCAGAAACAGGAGAAAAAGTGCGGATGCAAAGCGGAGTTAGCTACTCCGAGGTGCTAGTACTAAACACCGGATGGTAAATATAAAGTTGGATGCCGCATGAGGGGTTAGTACTCAACATGGCGTCTCGAGGAGCAGAGATTTTAATTGAGGGGGTGGGGCAAAGCGAGCCTAATCAGCTTTTTTTTTTTAGCTATTTTATTTTATTTTTTATTTATTTATTTATTTTTTTTTGAAGCCACATGAGCAAGGTATTTCAGCAAAAATGATATACTCCCACTACTGTTTGTTTATCTCATCATCACTGGTAGCTATTATAGTAGACAGACAAGGATCAAGAAACGTAATATTTCCGAGAAATTTTATATACTTACGATTGCACATTTAAAGAGAAAACTTGCTGTTTCTTCTTGGGGCTTGGAGGTTAAGGGGGCCAAGTTAAGGCTGGGGGGGCAGCAGTTGCCATCCCCCAAGTCCCCCTTAAATGACGCCCCTTCCTAGGAGCTTCCGCTATGTTTAGTTCTAGAGCCAAAAATATGTTTGCAGGTGTCGCGGATTCAGAACTAAAACCCTGTTCAGAAAGCGCGACCAAACATGCCATCAAAAGAGCGGCGTTTGTTTCGTCTTCACCAGATTTCACTGAGGAAATATTCTTTCAACACAGAAGGTTAAAGAAGAGTCTGGCAATACAAGCCCACACACGAAGTCAGACAAGAAACTGAACTTGTAGACTGGCCATTTCCATGTAATATATTCCTTAGATTATGTCAAATTTCAGACACTTCCTGAGACAGCATGGGATGCACTTTTCTCCTTTGCCCAAATAAGGGCTCCCCATTCTTCTTGTAAAGTCATCAAGCTGATGCTCAGACGCTGAAGAAGGAGAGTTCAGGGCAAGTTCAACGATGGACTTCATCTGTCTTTCAGTACTTGTTGCATCCTTTGGCTCCAATGTGCAACATAGCAATGACACTGTCTTCTTCTAAACGAAACCTCTCGCATATCTGACAAGGAAAGTTGTGACAAGGACATTTAAGCAGATGTCTGACCGAAACCTGCTTTCATTTTTCCCTAGATTGTCTTTTTCAGGACTTTTTGTAGTACATTATTTTCAAGAATTCGGAGATTTTCACATTTTCCTTATCTTTCAAGATCTTGAAAGATAATGAGCAAGGGACAACAGACGATCAAATTTGGCCAACGCGATTGTGGTACAAATGTCAGCCCCTCTTTTGATGTAAAAAAAAATGAAAAAATAAAAAAAATAAAAGCTAGCTTTCGCGAAGAACTCGACGCGCTTATGACACCCGCGCTTTCGTAAAACGCTGTGTCTTCTTCGAGTAGTCAACAACTATAGTTACTATTTGTCTGTCCGCTATCAAAATGTGAATGGAAAATTCCCACTTCCTGGTTATCGCCTTTCCATATCAAGAGAGAGAGAGAGAGAGAGAGAGAGAGAGAGAGAGAGAGAGAGAAGACGTGACTAACGAAGCCGATAAGATTAGCACCTGTAGTGAGACTCCCATGCGCTCCTATAGCGGATGATAGCTATCATAGTCAATATAGGATGACGGATAAGCCGTGGGTGGGGCCGATATGGATGATGCTTTGCTGGGTATACAGTTAGTCCTCAGAGAGAGAGAGAGAGAGAGAGAGAGAGAGAGAGAGAGAGAGAGAGAGCCCCGCGTCACTCTGTTACGCTAGGCGAGCTACGCAGATAAGTAACTGTTTGGTTTTAAAAGGCAATATTCTCCACTCAACGATTCTTTGCAATATATTGCTACCGTGGAAGGCTAAAACAGCTCTCCTTGTGCTTTTACCAACTGATTTGCATCTTCATGTATTCGGTTATTTATTTATTGATTTAGCTTATTTCAAATACCTGTTCTCTTTTTTCTGCATTTCCTTATTATCTTAGGTCATATTTTTTAGTGAACGCCATACCAATTAAAAGCTTGAATTTCAAACTCGCCCAAGTAGGTTCATTTAGGTTTCTTCCACATGAATAGGATTCATCATCTGAAATAATAATAATAATAATAATAATAATAATAATAATAATAATAACAGAGAAAACAGATAAACTGTTCTGAATATGTACATATTTATTGATAAAATATATGTACATAATTGTAACACAACAGCGGAATTGTCTCTCTATTTTAAGACTTATGCTACAGTGAGTCTTTTTAATGCAATAATAATAATAATAATAATAATAATAATAGTAATAATAATAATAATAAGTGAGGTGATAAGGTGAGGAGCGGCCTGTCCTGGGAGATATCGAGAGAAGATGAATATTTCCAGTTTTTTCGGAGACAACTGCAAAAAAAAAAAAAAAAAAAAAAAAAAAAAGTCAAACGGCTGGTGTGCCGTTACAGAGGAGACTTTATCTCGCGTGCATAATAGCAATCGTCTTATGCGTCCTCCATATGGTAATACGGTAACGTGAGGAGGAGGCCACGCGTGTTCATTTTCAACTCGGCGGTTGATAATATAGGGTTGTACTGTAGCCACACGTGCGAGTCATCATCTTCTCTGTATACTGTGTGATTTTGAACAGCTTCGAAAGCTATGTAGAGGCAGCATCTACTAATGAAGCTGAGAAAGACTTCCAGTGTGATTTAGCTAAACGCACTGAGTGAACTTCATTTGCGTTAGATTTCCATCTGCTTATTATTATTATTTTTTTTTTTTTTTTTTTTTTTTTTTTTTTTTTTTTTTTTTTTTTTTTTTGCTCTATCACAGTCCTCCAATTCGACTGGGTGATATTTATAGTGTGGGGTTCCGGTTGCATCCTGCCTCCTTAGGAGTCCATCACTCTTCTTACTATGTGTGCCGTTTCTAGGATCACACTCTTCTGCATGAGTCCTGGAGCTACTTCAGCCTCTAGTTTTTCTAGATTCCTTTTCAGGGATCTTGGGATCGTGCCTAGTGCTCCCTATGATTATGGGTACGATTTCCACTGGCATATCCCATATCCTTCTTATTTCTATTTTCAGATCTTGATACTTATCCAATTTTTCCCTCTCTTTCTCTTCAACTCTGGTGTCCCATGGTATTGCGACATCAATGAGTGATACTTTCTTCTTGAATTTGTCAATCAACGTCACGTCTGGTCTGTTTGCACGTATCACCCTATCCGTTCTGATACCATAGTCCCAGAGGATCTTTGCCTGATCGTTTTTCTATCACTCCTTCAGGTTGGTGCTCGTACCACTTATTACTGCAAGGTAGCTGATGTTTCTTGCACAGGCTCCAGTGGAGGGCTTTTGCCACTGAATCATGCCTCTTTTTGTACTGGTTCTGTGCAAGTGCCGGGCATTCACTTGCTATGTGGTTTATGGTTTCATTTTTCGTATTGCACTTCCTACATATGGGAGAAGATGTTATTTCCGTCTATCGTACTTTGAACATATCTGGTTCTTAGGGCCTGATCTTGTGCCGCTGTTATCATTCCTTCAGTTTCCTTCTTTAGCTCTCCCCTCTGTAGCCATTGCCAATTGTCATTGCTGGCTAGTTCTTTAGTCTGTCTCATGTATTGTCCGTGCATTGGTTTGTTGTGCCAGTCCTCTGTTCTTTCTGTCTTTCTCCTGTCTCTGTATATTTCTGGGTCTTCGTCTGCTTTTATTAGTCCTTCTTCCCATGCACTCTTTAGCCACTCGTCTTCACTGGTTTTCAGATATTGCCCCAGTGCTCTGTTTTCGATGTTGACGCAGTCCTCTATACTTAGTAGTCCTCTCCCTCCTTCCTTTCGTGTTATGTATAGTCTGTCCGTATTTGCTCTTGGGTGTAGTGCTTTGTGTATTGTCATATGTTTCCTGGTTTTCTGATCTATGCTGCGGAGTTCTGCCTTCGTCCATTCCACTATTCCTGCGCTGTATCTGATTACTGGCACTGCCCATGTGTTTATGGCTTTTATCATATTTCCGGCATTGAGTTTTGACCTGAGTATCGCCTTGAGTCTCTGCATATATTCTTTCCTGATCGTGTCCTTCATCTCTTGGTGTTTTATATCTCTCCTTCCATTATTCCCAGGTATTTGTATCCTGTCTCATCTATGTGTTTGATGTTGCTCCCATCTGGTAGCTTTATCCCTTCAGTTCTCGTTACTTTGCCTTTTTGTATGTTGACTAAGGCGCATTTTTCTATTCCAAACTCCATCCTGATGTCCCCAGATACAATCCTTACAGTCTGGATTAGGGTATCTATTTCCTTGATGCTCTTACCATACAGCTTGATGTCGTCCATGAACATCAGATGGTTGATTCTGTTACCTCTTTTCTTGAGTTGGTACCCGGCATCCATCTTCTGTATTAGGGCTTTTGTCATGGGTAATCATGGCTACTAACTGAAGAGTAGTGGGGACAGTGAGTCGCCCTGGAAGATCCCTCTCCTGATATTAACCTCTGCTAGTCTTATTCCAGAGCTTGTAAGTATTGTATTCCAGTTGCGCATTGTATTTTTGAGGAAGCTGATGGTGTTTTCCTCTGCCCCATATATTTTCAGGCATTCTATTAGCCATGTGTGTGGTATCATGTCGAAGGCTTTCTTATAGTCTATCCATGCCATGCTTAGGTTAGTTTTCCTTCTCCTACTGTTCTTCATTACCATTTTGTCTATCAGGAGCTGGTCTTTTGTGCCCCTACACTTCCTTCTGCAGCCTTTCTGTTGGTGGGGGATGGTGTTTGTCTCCTCTAGGTAGTTGTATAGCCTTTCACTGATGATACCTGTTAGTAACTTCCACATTATTGGTAGGCAGGTGATAGGCCTGTAGTTACTGGGCTATATTTCCCTTACTCTTGTCTTTTTGTACTAAGGATGTTCTTCCTGTGGTCATCCATTTGGGTGCTTGGTGATTTGAGATACAATGCTGGAGTTGTTCTGCTATTCGTGGGTGTAGGGCTTGAAGTTTGAGCCAGTACCATGGACTTCATCGGACCTGGGGCTTTTCCAGTTTGGCATTTTCTTTAGTTGGTGTCTGACTGTGTCTGTCGTGATGTCTGTGAATCTCTTGTTTTTATTCTCCCTGTTTCTTCTTCCTTGACTTCCTGGAGCCATGTTGCATGTTTGTTGTGTGATACCGGATTGCTCCATAGTTTTTCCCAGAGTCTCTTACTTGGTTCGGCTTCAGGAATTTCTGGGTGGTTGTCTTCCCCTCTTAGTTGGCTGTATAGTCTTTTCTGGTTGGTTCCGAATAGTTTGTTCTGTTGGTATCCCTTATTCCTGTTCATGTACCGTTGGATCTTGTGTGCTTTGGCCTTAAGCCTCTGTTTTACATCTTCTATTGTGTTGTTTAGTCCCCTCTCTTGTACTTTGTATTTCTCGTTGAGTTCCTCCCTTGTTTTCTTGCTTCTTAGCCTTTTTTCCGCCATCTCTTTCAGTTTACTCAAGTCAGATCTCATCACCATGATTTGCTTTTCCAGGCGCCTTTTCCAAGGAGGTTGCTGTTTTGGTTTCTGTTGGGTTGGTTGTGCTGGTGGTGTTGGTGTTCGAATTTCCATCAGTTCTGCTACTAATCTTGCTCCTGCATATGTCAAGTTATTTGTTTCTGTGATACTGGTGGTCTGTATTATGCCCATTATTTCATTGACCTCACTTGTTTTCTCCCTTAATTTCTTGGTGTTGTAGGCTTTCATGGAGGGGATCTTTGTTCTCTCTGTATCTGGCTCCATCCATTGTCTAACTCATTTTCTACCCATTCCGTCTCTGTTACTTCGTCGGTGTTTCTTCGTGTGTCGTTGATTGATAATAATAATAATTATTATTATTATTATTATTATTAATAATAATAATAATAATAATAATAATAATATTATTATTATTATTATTATTATTATATTATTATTATTATTATTATTATTATTATTAGTTATTATTATTATTGTTATTATTATTATTATTTTATTATTATTATCATTATCATTATTATTGGGAAAGTAAATCCACAGTAGCATGCGTGTTTTGGTTTTGTTATTTAAAATATATACAGCAGAATGCTTTCTGCTGTATATATATTTTTTAAATAACAAAATCAAGCATGCATACTACTGTGGATTTACCTTCCCATTTTATTGACTCATGTGATTATGAGTTTTCTTTGGATTATTTTATTATTATTATTATTATTATTATTATTATTATTATTATTATTATTATTGTTATTATCATTATTTATTATTATTATTATTCAGAATATAATTATGATATTTCTAACACTGCTGTGGCTTTTGATTCTCGATATTATACCCTTATTAAAGGGTTCCTTGTTCATCATTACTAGTGCACCTCATGCGGGCGCACCGTAGGCATTACTTAAGGGTCTTTGCAGCGTCCCCTCGGCCCCCTAGCTGCAACTCCTTTCGTTCCTTTTACTGTACCTCCGTTCATAGTCTCTTTCTTACAACTTATTTCCATTCTCTTTTAAGAATTGTTTCATAGTGCAACTGCTTTGAGGTTTTCCTCCTGTTACACCTTTCAAACCTTCTACTCTCAATTTCCCTCCCAGCGCTGAATGACCTCATAGGTCCCAGCGCTTGGCCTTTTGGCTTAAATTCTACATTCCATAAATTATTATTATTATTATTATTATTATTATTATTATTATTATTATTATTATTATTCAGAAGATGAACCCTATTCGTATGGAACAAGCCCACCAAAGGGGCCACTGACTTGAAATTCTTGAAGCTCCCAAAGACTATTAAAGGTGTTCGTTAGGAAACAAAGATAAATACAGACAGAAGATTGAATTAACTCGAAAGATCTAATTATCGCAAGGCCGAAATGAGCCCTAATTTGGTAAATGGCTTAAGTAGGGCGAAATTGTACCGTCCCCCAGATGTGCTAAGTTAGTTCGAATCAAGCCAGGAAACTTGTACGGGTCAAAGAATTAGGTTAAGTTTTTATATCTGAGCTGGTTGGATTTTATTTATTTATTTATTTATTTATTTATTTATTTATTTTCTTTGCGTAATAACCCAATATTTCTTACTTTATCCCCTCACCCCCATCTCTCTCTCTCTCTCTCTCTCTCTCTCTCTCTCTCTCTCTATCCTTGTGTACGGCTGTCCGTGCGGTTCCAAAATTGGTTGCCAGTTTCGAAACTGCCAATTTTTCGTCTTTGCCCCCCCCCCCCCTCTCTCTCGCTCTCTCTTCTCTCTCTCTCTTCTCTCTCCTTGTGTACGGCTGTCCTTGAGGTTTCAAAATTGGTTGCCGGTTTCGAAACTGTCAATTTTTCGTCTTTTGCCCCGTCCCCCCCCACCCCCCCCCCCCCCCGCCTTCTCTCTCTCTCACACTCTCTCTCTCTCTCTCTCTCTCTCTCTCTCTCTCTCTCCGGGATTTGAATGGAACTTCTTGTAGTTCATATAATAGATTGCGTCATATAATAGATAGAGTGAGCCGATGTGCTCTGAAAAATGGGAGAACCCAATTGGACAGTTTCAGTGTTTCTGTTATTCTATTTATTTATTAAAAATATTTCCTTCTCTCATTCTGTTCCGTGTAAGTTCGCTTTGCAAGCTAATTAAGGTTTTTAATGCTTATTTTTTTAATGTTCTCTTAAAAATAGTCATTATTAATGTTCCTCAAAATTCTGGAGTTAAAGGACCAGAAAGTCATTTTTTTTGGAAATTCAACGTTGACTGTCAGGTAACCAGGCCAACCCCCAGCCACCCTCACCCCCAAAAAAACCCGCCCCTTCCCACGACCCCAACCTCAAAGACGACCAGAAAGAATCGTTAAAAATAAGGAAAATAAAAAAAAAACAGGTTGTTCTCTGACAACCAGTAATTTACCTTTAATAGTTTTCTGTGAAAGAAAACTATTGAGATGACTGTTGGTCTGTCCGTCCGAACTTTTTCCGTCCGACCTCTAGCCCCAGTAATTGTTATTTTATTTATGGTTAAAGTTAGCCATGATCGTTCGTTTAGCACATCTAAAGGTACCGACAACACAGGCCACTACCGGGTCGTACTGGAAGTTTCAAGGGCCGCAGCTGAGAGTAATTCCATACAGCATTATATGCTATACATATATCTTATTTCAGGTTAAAGCTAGCCATGGTCGTGTGTCTGCCACTGTTACACGCACCAGCAACACAGGCCACCACCGGGTCGTGTTTGAAAGTTTCATGGGCTGCGGCTGAGAGTAATTCCATACAGCATTATAAGCTATACATTTATTTTTTTAAGGGTGAAGTTAGCCATGATCGTGCATATGGCACTGCTATAAATACCAGCAGTACAGGCCACCACTAGGCTGTACTGAAAGTTTCATGAGCCACGGCTGAGAGTAATTTCATATAGCTTTATACGCTATACATTTATTTTCTTTAAGTTTAAAGTTAGCCATGATCATCAACACAGTTTTAATGCCCACGGCCGAGAGTAATTCCATACATCATTATACATTATAAATTTATTTTATTTAAGGTTAAAGTTAGCCATAATCGTGCGTATCAGTAGCACAGGCCACCACTGGACCATGGCTCAAGGTTTCATGGGCCACGGCTGAGAGTGATTTCATACAGCATATACGCGTTTTTATGTCGTTTATACGTCACTTTTAATTCTTCGTAAATAAACCGTTTTCATTTCCCTCGTCTGCAGTTTCCAGACGAGATATTTCCCATACTTTATCATACGTGAATCGTTCGTATCATTGTGGGAAAGACCAAAGTATATGGAATGGGAAAAGACAATACCCCCTAAATGGGTCTTGCAAGCTCTAGGGAACAGGATATCCAAACCCTCTACATCTCGCGTAAAACACCAAGTAGTATTCGCCCTAATAGTAGGGTTAGTCGCAGCCGTAGTAGAAACAGCAGCTCTGTAACAGTAGAGTCTTAATCACCATCATTATCTGTTGTGGAAATAATAGCCGAGGTAGTTAAACCCACGGATCGAAACACGTTGCCCAGCGGGACTCCTCCTCAAAGCCTCGTAATGACACTGATTACCAGACCACAGCTTACATTTTATGAGGCGCCATTTGTTGTTCATTGATCACCCCGAGAACTTAATAAGGGTTAGCGAACCCCACCCTCTCTCTCTCTCTCTCTCTCTCTCTCTCTCTCTCTCTCTCTCTCTCCCCGTCCATAGCTTAAATCAACATTCTGAATTGTGTCAGCACCCTATTATTATTATTATTATTATTATTATTATTATTATTATTATTATTATTATTATTATTACTATTGTTGTTGTTTATCTATTTTTTTTGTCTATCACAGTCCTCCAGTTCGACTGGGTGGTATTTACAGTGTTTGGTGGTTCCGGTTCCGGGTTGCATCCTGCCTCCTTAGGAATCCATCACTTTTCTTACTATGTGCACCGTTTCTAGGATCACACTCTTCTGCATGAGTCCTGGAGCTACTTCAGCCTCTAGTTTTTCCAGATTCCTTTCCAGGGATCTTGGGATCGTGCCTCATAGTGTTCCTATAATTATGGCTACAATTTCCACTGGCATATTATTATTATTATTATTATTATTATTATTATTATTATTATTATTATTATTATTATTATTATTATTATTATTATTATTATTATTATTATTATTATTTAGTTCCACACTGGACGAATGGGTTGCGTTCTCGAGTACAAATCTGGTAGCCCGAGTTCGTAGCCGCCTGGTGCCAGGGCGGAATCAGAGCAATTAATTTCTGGTATAATGTAGTTCGCATCCCACACTAAGCTGTAGGTCCCGTTGATAAGTCATAACCCATTGGTTCATAGCCATATCAAAAATGTTTATTTCTTCGGGCCAGCCCGATAGGAGAGCTGTTAATAAGCTCAGTGGTCTGGTTAAAATAATATATACTTAACTTCATTATAATTATTATGTTAATTAAAATGGCAAAATTA
>NC_087220.1:29849402-29876902 GCF_015104395.2 Macrobrachium nipponense | reverse complement strand
GAAACGACACCTGCTAATTGGAGAGTTGCGGGTGAAACGGCGCAAGGAAATCTAGCGAAATTGACAACACTTTTCCCCAACGTTTCCAGCTTCCATAGTGGTGGTGTGAAGGCCAATACCGAAGAAAGAAGCGATAAACACAGTGCAATACAATCAGAGAATACTGATTTACTCGGTAAAGCAAGTCCGAGTGCTACCGAAAACAATCATTCACAATCTGAGGATGTTCCAGTTGTCTATTACAGTACAAACTTTGAAAATGTAGAAAAAGATTCACAGACGAGTCATTCTGTAGGAAATGAGCGCCCAATCCTGAAAAAAGGACCAGATGTCCAAATTTACGATCAAATGCAGCCGCCTTCTCTCTACTTCGTAAGTTCAAAGGGCTCTCACAATCATGAACAATTGAACACGTTTAACGAATTTCATGTCGAAACTGTGCATGATAGACCTAATTTGTCAGGATCGCATGAAGCAGAAAAGCCGTCATACTTTCTGTCTACAGCCGCAGATGAGGTCAAGTTTGACATGTCTTCTCATTTTAGCGCGAACCCTAGTGCTATTCCCAACTCAGGAAAAGAAGAGGAATTTGTGAAGATTGATATCCCTTATTCTGTGGAGAAGGCTAATCACGAATTGGATAAAGGAAATAGAGTAGTGTATGGGAACAATCACAGTCTACCGTCTTCTGTTTTCTCCAACATATTTGAATATTTCGACAATTTTTATGCTAATCCTACTGTTACTTCTGATGATGAGATTGATCAATATGATGATTCGTCGGACCAAGATTACTCCGAAAAGTTTATAAGGCAAGATGAACAGCTTCCAGCTCCTATGAAATTTAGTGGAAGTTCATTCGATGACGATGAACATCATGAAAATGACACTCATATTACTGCTAACCACTCGACTAAAATGGTCAAGGAAACTTCATTAAATAGTTTTAGTCAGTTACCTGATTACTTTACAGTAGCAAATGACTCTTTCGCTACAGAAATAGTTCCACCATATACTGATCAAACACCAATCGTGGTTGGCCTATCTGTGGTAAGCCCAAATGTTCTCAAAAAAATTTCGGAGCAACTGATAGACATTGAACAACCTATGCCAGGTCCCATCCAATCTCCCTTAAGGAACAGCCCACAACCCCAACAGACTGAAAGCTCAGGGATTAATCATTCAGGAAATATTGATGTCAGACCAACTGTATCTTATGAACTTATATCTTCAAGCAATAACAATGTTGGAATATTGTTTGGAACTCAAAATTCTTCTCCAGCAGTTCATAAAACATCTAAATCTGAGCAGAATAGCCAAGTTCCTGAGAGTTCCAGCCAGTCATCACAGAACATTACACTGTTGATGAAACCAGCCGTGACAGAAACAGAGCCGTCGGTAACAAACTATCATCCTCTTAATCATAATGAGACTACTGAGCGGGTTGATGAACTTACCTGGTTACCACTAACCACCGAAGCTAATACAATCTGGAGTGCAACTGATGCTTTTGGAATTCTAGCTCTGAATCAGGAGCTGTCAGATTTGACTAAGACTAGTAGTATGTCTTTAGAGAATGTGACTCATGTGAATACTAATGCTGCCCAGACTTTACATTCCGGCTCAGGTTTAGAGTTAACTAACCATAGTCAGCTGACATTAACCAATTCTACAAGTATACTCGATAATTTTATGAATTACCTTCTTTCCATGAATTATCCAGCGAATAGTGAACAACCCTCATTAAAACCTTCTCAAGAACAAAGTAATGACTCAGTAAATTATGCACAAAATTCAGATAATAAAGGACTGCATAATTCCTCCCAGTTTTCTCCTGTGCAAATATTAAACAATACCTTCGATTTCTCTTTAAGCTCAAATTCTACATCTCAAGAAAATAGCACGGAGGTGTCTGATCCAGAAATATGGATAAATAACTTAACCACCCTCTTCAGTCAAGGCCAAAATCAAGGGAGCATAAACTCTTGGTCATTGTTGGAGTCACTGGTCAACACCAGCAGCTATACTCCACCAACATTAGATATTGACTGTGAAATTTTTGGTCCTTTGTCTCCTATCGTTGACTTTTATGGAAATTTGTTCCCCGGGCTGGAGAATCCTTGCAAGAACCCCTCATTCCAGAAAGAGCACGGAGGCCCTGAAGACAAAGTTTTCAATGGAAGTGAAGAAATTGATTTAGCTTCCTCGCCTCTTCCAAATCTGAACAACTCGGCAGAAGAAAATACTGCCACATCTCCAGTTCTGTCACCACATAATTTGCCTAGCCGTGCCGTTGCTTCACCAGTAAATCATGATTATATGAGCAATTTTACAGACTTTAGTTTAGGCATTGTAAACAAAACATTTGCCAGTCTTCTTGATGAAACCTCTTCAGCTTTTAAAAATGCATATCCAATTAAACAATTACCTTTGCCCTCTGAAACACAGATAGAGAAGTGGTGGGAGCCTTTGAAACAGATTACTGCAGCTCCAATTTTAGAAAATATAGCAAGCATTATTAATGTGAATATACCAGTGTTCGATGGCGAGGCTTCTACCCACACTAGTACAGAAACACATTCGTTGATAAATGTAGGTAATGAGTATGTAGATCAAGATGACTGGAAAAACATCACTGGAAAATTGCCATCTTTAATCAGTGAACAGATTACTGAATCACCAAACAATAATGGCGTACCTGTACAAGTGTCAAATAATCTTCCTTACATAGTTTTGCCTAATTCATCTCGTGGTGATTTACATACAAATATTGCCAAAGATAAAGACCCAGAAATGGAACAATCTATCACAACAGAGTCTAACCTATCTACTGCACTCAGCATTGTAGGATATAAAGCACAACCAACAGTTACCATGAATCCAGGGGGAGGCAGTACAATAATCGTCAAATCCAAGACTGCAAACTCTAATCCCCCTGAAGTACACATACCTGCACCAGTCAATGTCTTTTCTCATATTTCTCCAGCTTCTACTGCTCCTCCCATAAAATCTCCATCTTTCTGGAACATATTTACAAACCCGGAAGTTGTAAGAGCTTTTTCTGATGCTGAAGACCCCATCTTTAATCAGAATTCCAGTTCTGAAGCTGAGACTTCAGGACAAAAGAACGAATCTTCTTTGGCCTCGTCTAACGAACCTCATTCAAACGTTACAGAATTTCCACTACAGGATTCTAATACAGAAATTGCCCTAAACCCACCAGAGCACAAAGATTATTCTCATCCCACCACTCAAATAGCAACAGCCGCTTCAGCTCCAGTGTCTGACAAGAATGAGTCGTACGAATCAATACCATCAGTTCCACCTTCAAGTCAACATAATGATTCATCTTTGCCAAAATCTTCTTCTGAGGATATCTGGACTTCTCTGTATCAACAGTGGATATCTGTTTCCCAACGAAACAGTTCCGTGTCGACTGCTGAGACATCCACAATGAGGTCTTTGGATACAGGCTCCACAACAGTTTCGACAGATTTGTCCAGTCACATATCAACTTTCCCTTCACTGTACACGGCTACTTCAGAAAGAACATCCAAGAAAACTGCTCAAGGTACTGTTTTTGATGAAACAGGCACTAGGACTACAGCACCGGATGTTATTCCATCTGAATTTGCAGAATCAAGTGCTGAGTATGATAGGTCATATCCGACTGAGACCACAACTGAAGTTGAGTTTGATGATGTTTTAGGGTCCCTCTGGGAGCTCAATGTTAAGGATGAGAAGAAAGTTAAATTACCAGAAAACATTCCAGCTGTTAAATTTCCCCCTGTTAGATTTACAGCATCACAGGTTCCTACAAGAATCCCTTTGTATACTGTTGATAATCTAACAACCACTCCCTCCTCCTCTTTTGGGGACTTGAGCACATTGGCATACTCTGTCCATAATAAGGGGTACACCGTAAAAGATAACCTAAACTCACCATACTCTGTTCAACAGCTTGAAAATACAACGTCTAGTCTTAAACAATCTCCTGACAGTTCTTCAAGCGATATTTTGAAAACAGCAGGCACTGGGGAAAATGAGGAAGGTAAGAACCACGGCCAAGCTGCTACACCAATTAAATCCTTTGTTAACAAGGTCACAGATCAGATCTTAAATTTGCCAAAATTATTTACCGGTGGCCAAAATGAAATGAAAGTTGCTGAGAATTTGGGAAGTCAAACAAAGTCTAATATCGAGAGCTTAGTGACAGCACCTCCCAGAGCACCATATTATAAAAGGAAACCTTCAACATCAGCATCATTCATCATAAACGCAAAATATTCACCTGCAGCAACTGTCTCGCCTCCACCTCCGCAGATTTATTACCCCTTCTTCAATGAGTCCAGGATGATTCGCCACCCTTTACTGCACAACCATCGCCCACATGGACGTACGAAATGTCCACCACAACCCACAGACCTGTGATCATAGTCAAGAAGAAGGGAAACAGAATCCATATCCCAGTGATGCCTTCTGCAGATTTCTCGTCTTTTAAGAGTCACAAACATATTACGCCTCCAACTCGGCCGTCATCTGCTAATCCACCTGTAGTAGTAGATTCCAAACTTAGAAACAGGTTTTTAAAGCCTCAAGTATTTTCTGAAACGACGAGAAACCTACCAACCACAAGCCTCCCTGCGTGGAATTCCTACCAGAACAAGTTTCCTGTTAACATAGAGTCTAGAAGTAGATACAGCTCAACAACAAAAGCTCCTGGTGCGGCCGACTCGACACCGCCTCTGAGGCGCAGGGGATGCGGTTCGCGTCTGCTGGATCGTCTCGAGTACCTTCTGGGAAGGGAGCTGGTGATGGATCAGATGGGCGTTGGTGTTTACAGTGCAGTTGTCGAAAGGTGAGATACGTTATGCTTTGGACGTTTTTCCGTAAGGACTTTACGCCTATGACTTCAGATACAGAGCTGGACGAAATTGCAATGGACGGACGGACGACTTGTGACCAAATGCCACGATGCAAATCAGTTTTGTGAGAGGACATCCACAATGACTAGACGACCAATAACTTGTGGAGGTGCGGCTTCCACAGCTCGTATGGCTGTTGGCTGGCTAGATTAACAAATGGAGATGACGAAATACAAAGAGGTGATTATTGTTACTTGCGGAAATAATGGTTAAATAATATTTAAATGCAGAAATTTCCTGTCTTACAAAAAATTTATTCCTGGTTTGTTGAAGGAACTGAGAGATTTGAGTTTGAATTTGTTGTGTGAGGACATTTTTGGGGGAAATAGCTTTCGTATAAAAAAAAGTTTAGTCTCATCCAGAAATAATAGTGTACAAAAATCTTTTCAGACAGAATAGCTGCCCTGAAAAATTGTTGAGAGTACTGTACTAAAAATACTTTAGTATATGGAAAATAAACCAAATGAAATCAAGTTTTCGACTTACTTCAAGATTCCAATTAAAGCAAATTACCCCAAAAATCTGAGTTATCTGAACTTTTTCTCTATCCTTTATTTTGTATTTTTTCAGTTCCATAGCACAGCAGACCTACAACATTAACCCTCTTTGTATCAAAAGTTCACAAGAAAAACAAACTAGCCACAGTTGGTGAATGTCATTACTACCCTACTATGTTATTCTCCTTGCATTTTAATACGTTTTTATCTGTTTGTTAATTTATTAATTCATATTTTCTCCTTTTCGAATAAGTGGGATCTCTTCTTTCTGTATTTCCCTTTACCTCCTTTTACTGCCTAATGGACACCTTAATATTCTTTGGAAGCTTGAATTCCAAGTCAGTGACCCTTTGGTGGGCTTCTTGTTCCATATGAAGTTTCATCTTCTGAGTAATAATAACAATAATTATTATTATTATCCTTTTGTTTGTTCTTAAAATATAGAACAAATGATAATATTGTAGAGGGAACCGTCAAACTAATTCCTAAGGTCTAATGTACTTTGATTACGTCATTAAAGACCAGATTCCATGTGCATATCCCTTTACCGGACCATTTTTTTTAACCTGTTTTAGGCTTTTCATGAAATTAGGGACACTCGATGGCACACCTTATGAATATCCAGCTCTAGTTTGCAGTATTTCTAAGGTCTCGCTTCTAATAATCGTTCCGTTACTTCTGACAGACTTTTACTATATACGTACACTATGTTTCTCGTGGTCTACTGATTACTTTCCTTTGTCAAACACATTCTGCTCTTTAAATACCTTAATGGCATTTAGTTGTTGCTTCGTTGTCTGACTACTTTACCTAAAGATAAAGTCAGTTATTTACGTTATTTACGTTTCAAGCCTGTACCCAGGCTGGTCAAACGACCCCCCCCCCCCCCACCCAAAAAAAAAAAAAAAATCTGGCATTCCATATTTCCTGTGACTACCCTTTTTATTGAACTGTACTTGCAAAGTGAAAATAATTATTGTTTTGTTTTTTGTTGGCAAAGTGAAAATAATTATTGTTTTGTTTTTTGTTGAGTCAAAGTATATAACATAACGACAAATAAAGTACTATGCATGTTATTGTTAACATAGTAAATGAATCGACCAATAAAACTGAAGCAATATTCTTGAATTTCAGTGCAAACTTTCAACATTCTAACTAAATTTCTGTTAAGCAAAGTCAGTATATACTGTGAATAACATCTAATCGGGTAGAAGGGCATAGACCGCATTCCCAATTTTTCTTCTTGATATAACTAAAATAACATTTTTAAGTAGTTCATCTTGTATATACCTATAAATGCAATGACATTTATAGAAGAAAAGGTCCAGTTTTGGGAAAAACGACATGCGGCCCCCCATAAAAAATCTGGGTACGGGCCTGACATTCTATTTTGACTAGTCTTATATTTATGACAACTTTTAGCAGCAAATTATTTTGTTATTCCTGGCGAACATCAGACTCAAATGCGCGGTATTTTTAGTATTTTTATTTTTTAATAATTTTTCATATTTCTGACAGACTTTGACTCATAGTTTACTGACAAATCCCCTTCGTCAAATTCATTCCATAATTAAGACATGTTATTGACATTTCAAGGATGATACTTCATTCATTGTTCTATTACATGGTGATCAAGCCAATCGTGTATGTTTTTTAAAATGCTCTTAGATCAATCAAAGCTTTTAATAGCATTCTAGCTAGTTATGTAAGCTTTTAATGTGATTACTCTGAGAGAGAGAGAGAGAGAGAGAGAGAGAGAGAGAGAGAGGGGGGGAGAGAGAGAGAGAGAGAGAGAGAAGAGAGAGAGGGTGGGAGAGAGAGAGAGAGAGAGAGAGAGAGAGAGAGAGAGAGAGAGAGGGTGGGGAGAGAGAGAGAGAGAGAGAGAGAGAGAGAGAGAGAGAGAGAAAGAACTCAACAAACATTGTAGCCAATTATGTAAGCTTTTATTGTGACTACTCAGAGAGAGAGAGAGAGAGAGAGAACTCAACACACATTGTAGCCAATTATTGTGATTCCTCGCAGAGAGAGAGAGAGAGAGAGAGAGAGAGAGAGAGAGAGAGAGAGAGAGAGAGAGAGAGCTCAACACACTTTGTAGTCAATTATCTTTTATTGTGACTAACTGTTTTGAGACCAATGAAAACATTTAACATTACGGTGTAACCAATTATGTAGGCTTTTAATGTGATTGCTCGGAGAGAGAGAGAGAGAGAGAGAGAGAGAGAGAGAGAGAGAGAGAGAAAGAGAGAACTCAACACATATCGTAGCCAATTATGTAAGCTTTTATTGTGACCGACTGCTCTGAGACCAATGAAAACATTTAACAGAACATTGTTGCCAATTAAGTAAGCTTTTATACTGACTGCTCCGACACCAACGCAAACGCTATTGACAACACATTCCTACATCACAGCATCCTATCGGTGGAGTGCGGACGCCCTGAGGAATCGTCCCGAAGCGCCCCTGGAACAAGCTCCACTACATCCATGGCTCAGATCTCGCCTCCTCCGCCTACCTCATCCATCTCTCCAACGCTGGGGATGGAAGGGTGGCTGAGTTTGGATGACATCCGTAAAGAGGTAAGTCACGTGAGAATCTCAGAGTAAGATAGTTTCTCCTGTACCAAAGAATCAGTTAGTTTCTTGTACAGTATTGCTGTTTGTGAATATTTACAGTATTAAGAATCGTTTAGGTACATAAGGTTGTTATTGTTAGGTCCTTGCAGCGTCCCTTCTAGTCCCCTAGTTGCAACCCCTTCCGTTCCATTTACTGTACCTCATTTCATATTCTCTTTATTCATCTTACTTTCCACCCTCTCCTAACAAGTGATTGATAGTGCAATTTTGAGGTTTTCCTCCTGTTACACCTTGCAAACTTTTACTGTCAGTTTCCGTTTCAGGGCTGAATGACCTCATTGGTCCCAGTGCTTGGCCTTTGGCCTAAATTCTAAATGCAGTTCGATTCAGTTTACAGAATGAACACATTCAGTCACAGTTCTAATCCTCTCAAACTTCGTCTCTCCAGGAGTAGGTCTTCTTTTGCACTCGTTAAAATTTTGCCTCTTGATTACGGAATTTGAATTTTTTCAACATAAGTTATTTGTGGTTATAAAGTGTGTCTCAAGGATGGCCGGTAATTAAGTCACATGGAAAAAATAGGCATAAATAAGTCACAATTTTGGCCAGGATAAAAAAAGTCATGGGGGAAAAATTCATATTAATTTACAGTCTTTTGTTTATGTTTTTACGGGCTTGTACTAAACAAAGTCTAAAGAGATCTTAGTACTAAACACACCACAAAGGTGGACACATACCAGGTTGAAACCCTTGGAGGGGTCACTATCAAGGAAATATTAATGTTACCTTTTTCCTGTGACTTTTTTTTTCAAGAAGATATTACACGTCCAGTTCTCGTATAATATATCACAGAGATTTACATCTGCAAAACAGTTAAGTCTGGTACTTCTGTATAAGGGTTATTGCACTATATAATTACAACATTGTATTTTACCGTTGTGGACCGATCTGAGGTTTATTTGATTTTTCTTATGGTTTTTTAGTTTTCTGAAAAGAAATGTATTTTGCCGGTTTTATCTGTCCGTCACTTTTTCTGTCCGCCCTCAGATCTTAACAACTCCTGAGGCTAGAGGGCTGCAAATTGGTATGTTGATCATCCACCCTCCAATCATCAAACATACAAAATTGCAGACCTTTAGCCTCAGTAGTGTTTTTTATTCTATTTAAAGTTAAAGTTAGCCATAATCGTGCGTCTGGCAACGATATAGGCCAGGTCACCACCGGGCCGTGATTAGGTTCATGGGCCGCGGCTCTTACAACATTATACCGAGACCACCGAAAGATAGATCTAATTTCGGCGGCCTTGATTGTATGATGTACAGAAAGCTTCGGCGCATTTTATACTTTATTTGATTATTTCAAAGCTTTTTTCAGTCTGTTACATGCTACGGTAATAACTTCCGGGCTTGAAAAGGTGACGAAGTATAAATTACACTGTTTCATTTAATTTTCAGGAAGAAGAAAAGCAGAACGCAAAGACAACTACATCCCCATCAGATGGATTAGTCACCAAAAATCGGGTTCCCTCAGAAAACTCTCTGTCCCCAGTTGCTGCTGCCTTATCTGCCACTTCATCTCCGATGCCTTCACATCCTGCCTCGTCTGAAACACCTCCTGTAGATTCTCCGTCTTTTCTCACTGCATCTTTGCCTCCTCGTGATGGAAATTCTTCCATGGCCGTCGAAAGCACAGCACTGCCTTCCTGGAATGAAAATAGTCAGTTTAATTCATCGTCAAATGCGTCTTTTTCCTCTTTGTCACCAACTGATCTTGACACACCAACGGCATCGTCAGTAACGGCACGAACTTCTGCTCTCAATTCGACAACACTTTCACCAGACGCCGGCCTAGTCTCGAGTGTCATGTCCTTGACCGAGCAGCCACTTCTCCCGTCAAGAGACGACATTCCTCTTCCTACGTTGTCAGGAGAAAACATTACTACAGCTGAGAGTCCAGCAGCTTCAGTTCAGCACAGATCCTCTTCTAGCTTGCACAATGTTCACCAGTTGATCCGGAGGGCTGTTGGAATGGCAGCACTCAACAGCCTGGCAGTGGCGAAAGGTGAGTCACCTTCTACTTTCCTTTTGCAGTTTGATATAGTCCCAAAACCTTTCAAAAGTAGCTCTGGTGTCATAGACAAGTCTAGTCATGCTGTGATAAGGCTGCATTGCTTCTAGTAATACTTCAATGATTTCAAGTTAAGTGAGCCACAGTTAGAGATAGGGGTCGTTTGTAACAATGAAATGATCTAGAAATAAAGGTCTGGTAAAATACAGCTATTAAAACTTTGTTATTTAATTTAAATTCTGATGGAAATTACCTATTTTCTAAGGAGGGATTGAAAAAATTGGTTAAGAAAGTGAATTAGGACTGGTGCAGAAATGACAGGCTTGCAGCATCAAGCCTTGTACTAAATGCATTGCCAACAGAAGGTTCCAGCCTTCTGGGCACCAAATCTAAGGGGAAATGACTGTTAGGTAGGGTCTTTCTTGGGACTCATTATCTTTATTGTTTTTACTGTCATCCACAGCGGGCTCATACTAAACACGCTGTAAACGTGGGTGCATACCAGGTTAAAACCCTTGGGGGTCACTATGTAAGATAGATCCGTTAGGTGTAATGAAGTCTTACCGCAGAAACCACCTCTACATTTCCTTACAGCGTTACCACTAGACGACGAAAACCTAGAGGGCCACCTGGAGATCTCATCTAGAGAACTCGGCAAGAATGTGTTCGGCTTCGAGACCATCCTGACCGGCCTAGTTTACCTGTCTTTCGGAATATTCCTGTACCAGATGATCCAGAGAGCCGTAGGGGCTGAGATGATGGGGTCGCCCTTCAATAACTTGATTAGAAATGGAGGGAGGAGCTGATTGCTACTGGAAGTCGTCTCTTGAAGGGGGATGAGCCTATTGAGTCGTACTACGCAGTACTTCTCAAAGCCCTGAAGCAGGTATTTAATTTGTCCTTTGAAATATGCATGTATATATAATATAGTAGATATGCGTATCTATAATAATAAGATCCGTGTGGATATTTCT
Source organism: Macrobrachium nipponense (assembly GCF_015104395.2). Taxonomy (NCBI): domain Eukaryota; kingdom Metazoa; phylum Arthropoda; class Malacostraca; order Decapoda; family Palaemonidae; genus Macrobrachium; species Macrobrachium nipponense. The sequence continues at coordinate 29,865,866 of NC_087220.1, read as the reverse complement.
TGCTTGGCCACCCTGGGAGGGGGCGGGGGAGACATGACGCACCGGGTTCCAGCCCAGTGTAGTGCATGCCATCAAGCTCGTATACCTATAATTTATGATTAATATTGCTAAAAAATGTATTTAATGATACCAAACACTTCAGTTAGTTTTAATGATACCAAAAACTTCAGTTCATTTTAATGATACCAAAAACTTCAGGTCATTTTAATGATACCAAAAACTTCAGTTCATTTTAATGATAGTAAAAAAACTTCAGTTCATTCATTCCAGTCTTATTTCAGGTTCCTGAAATCGCTTCTAAAATCCTGCTGGAAGAAGGGAAGTCTCTGGAAGTACAGGCCAGGTCGCCCTCCTGTCTCCCGTTGTACTTGTGCAGAGTGACGTCACGGCGTTTCCACCAAAAAGAGTTGGAAAATGAAACCGATTCTGGTTCATCCGCTCAGTCTTCCGTGATTCATCATGCGCTGTTTACATCTGCTGTTAGGTGAGATATTTGCATCTGCTGTTAGGTGAGATAGGGGAAGCATTGTCATTGTCATCATTATAGCCATGTTTATCGAATCCAGGTAAAAAAAAAGTCTCAGATAAAAAAGTCACAGAAAAAAGACGCAGGAAAGAGTGTCACATTAATCTTCCTTGGATAGCGACCCAAAAAGGTTTTAACCCGGTATGTGTCCACCTTTGCAAAGGATTGTTTAGTACAAGCCCATTAGGGATAATCGTATGAACATGAAAGACTGTAATTATCATCAAGATAATGACCTCCCCATAGAAATAATACGACCAACGAAAACCCTTGTCTGTCACTATCGGGGAAAGATCCAAAATATTTCGTTTTATTACTTTAATTGCTGTGATTGCCACCATAAATTAAGGTGACTATTTTTTTCCTTGCCCGAATAGTGACTTATTTTTCCTTTGGCAATATTACCGGCCAATCACAGGGCTGGAAACACTCAGTCTCTCGAGAGAGTGTATCCCTCAGGAGAGGTGGAACATATACATCCTGCCTATGTGAACTCTCGAGAGAGACTGAGGAGAGTTTCCAGGCCTGTGATTGGCTTATCAACAGCCAATCAGGAGCGTCGTAAGGGACTGTCCTAGGTATCAGATGCATGGGTGATGTGAATTGACTCTAGTATTGGACCAGTTTTTTTTTTCTTTCTTTTTTTTGCCGCGCCCCTAGATTAGGTTGGGGTAGGTTTGATTGGTTAAAAAAAATGACTGATGGTAATTTGGGCGTAGGAGACATAATGATATTATTTGTAAGAAGATTTTATGGTTAGTTTGTAATATATGGCATCCTGCTTGTTCAGGGAAGGTTCAGTACTCGGTTACAGATCGGGAATATGCTACCGGGTACCTGTTTATCAAATACAGGACATTTGCAGTTTTCAGAATGGTTTTCAGAGTACATACCGTTATATTAAATACAAACGATATAAAAATGCTCACTCAGATTCCAAGTAGGTAAAGGACATATTAACTTTACTGTCTTTCAAATCGGTCCTGTGTTCAGTGTCGTAATTTCTCAGACTGGCAGTTCATAATGTGAACTACTTGGGCTTCTGTGAATCATGATAATGAAAACTGCAAATGTCCTGTATTTGATAAACAGGTACCCGGTAGCATATTCCCGATCTGTAACCGAGTACTGAACCTTCCCTGAACAAGCAGGATGCCATATATTACAAACTAACCATAAAATCTTCTTACAAATAATATCATTATGTCTCCTACGCCCGAATTACCATCAGTCATTTTTTTTAACCAATCAAACCTACCCCAACCTAATCTAGGGGCGCGGCAAAAAAAAGAAAGAAAAAAAAAACTGGTCCAATACTAGAGTCAATTCACATCACCCATGCATCTGATACCTAGGACAGTCCCTTACAAAGTCACAAAGTCACAAGGAAGCTAAGGTCATGTTGCCTGTGAAATCTATCAAGCCTTGAGCTGGGTTTGAACTCGGAACTTCAGCGACCACTGCACTCTTGGTCCTTATTACTTAAGATACTGGGTCACTTAAGGTCAGCTCAAATATAATTTCAAACTACAAACCGATTTTCGAGGATTATTTCAAATATCGAAGGGGAATATGACTGGCAGACTGAGCGACTGGCATGATAATAGTTTTTCAACAAATTGAAGATACCCAAGGCTGCATTTTAATTAAGATGGAATATTGCACAGTAGTCCATCACCCAGTCACACCCCTGTAGGAGGGTTAGTGCCATCAGTGGAGCTTATGCAGTGCACTGTAGGCATTACTTAAGGTTCTTTGCAGCGTCCCTTCCTTAGGCCCCTAGCTGCAACCCCTTTCATTCCTTTTACTGTAACTCCTTTCATATTCTTTCTTCATCTTACTCTCCACCCTCTCCTAACACTTGATTCATAGTGCTACTGTTTTGAGGTTTCCTTCCAGTTACACCTTTCAAATCTTGTACTGTCAGTTTCCGTTTCAGCGTAGAATGACCTCATAGGTCTCATTGCTTGGCCTTTGGCCTGAATTCTATATTCAGTTCAATTCTCTAATCCTGTGCAGCAGCTAAAGCCTGTGGACGACTCGTCTTCTAGAATTCACAAAATTTATGCAGCTTTTCTACCTATGAAGAAAACAAATTGTTTTGCACTGAAGCCATGAGTTCTTGCATTATCTCAGATATAGAACAGAATAGAATATATGGGATATGGGCCAAAGGCCAAGCGCTGGGACCTATGAGGCCATTCAGCGCTGAAACCGAAATTGACAGTTTAAAAAGTTTGACAGGTGTAACAGAGGGAAACCCTCAAAGCAGTTGCACTAATAAAACAATTGTCAGTTGCACTTTGGAACAATTGTTTGGAGAGGGTTGAGGAAAGTCAGATGGAAGAATGAGACTGTAAACGGAGGAACAGTAAAAGGATGTCTCGGTTATCAAAAGTTGATTCTTCTCTGTTATAAGAACACTGCTCCCACATTTTGGGTGCTTTTTCTTTCGTCTCCTTCTTGACCAGATTAAATCAAAGGGAAATTCTCCTAATCCAGGAGTCCTCCCTTACCTGTGATCTTCGTCCTCGTCGTTATGGAGAGGCTTCCCTGTCGCTTTCCTGCTAAGTTAACTACTCTCATTGTTTACTCTGTTGTGCCGGATTTGTCAGTCCGTCCACGCTTTTTCTGTCCACCCTCAGATCTTGGAAACTCCTGAGGCTAGAGGGCTGCTAATTGTTGATATCACCCACCCTCCAATCATCAAACATACCAAATTGCAGCCTTCTAGGCTCAGAAGATTTTATTTTATATAAGGTTAAAGGTGTCTATAATCATGCGTCTGGGAACGTTATATGACAGGCCACCATCAGATCGTGGCTAAAGTTTCATGGGCCGCGGCTCATACAGCATCTTACCGAGACCACCGAAAGATACAAGATCTATTTTCAGTGGCCTTTATTATATGATGTATAGAAAACTCGATTACGCCGAAGAAACTACGACGCATTTTTACTAATTTTTTTTTTATAACACTTCTTCACTGTCTCCCTAGAATTTTAAGGCCAACATCATTCCTTATATATTAACTGACTTTTGTGCTTGAAGACAAGGAAGTAAACTAATTTTCCCTTACCAGAGAATCCACCACCAAGGACTGATTTGTACTTCTACTATACAGATTCTCGTTAAAAAAGATAAATAAATAAATAAAAAAAAATTGGTGGAGCGGGTTGGAGGAGGGGGTGGAAGGACCAGATTTACATGCAACCCCTTTCGTTCATCTGAAGTGATAAAAACAATAATTTTTAGCGTGGAAAGCATTTACCCACTCATTATTGGATAGAGAAAAAAAGACATAATATATTATCAAATAAACATACTTTGGGTTACTAGAAATGTCATTTTTTTATAGACTGACCGCCTTTATAAGCAAAGTTTCTGGGAACTGCAATACTGCATATTGTTCAGATCGTTCTACCCAAGAGCATAATCTCCATTGGCAAAAACAACCTAAAATAAATCTAATGCACTTCAATTCTCATAAAACTGGTGCAGAGATCACTGAACATGCCATCAAAAGGAGAAGAACGTCAGTATTTTACCAAATGGAAAGGATCTCTCATTACCTGACGAATCTCCCCAATAATTTCAGCACAGCCATGTCAACGTGGTCAGGCCAGGATCCGAGTGAACTGCTACTGGCGACCTTGACTGGAGCTCTGGGTCTGCCTTGCCTGTACGGTGACCAAACCTGCTCTGGTGAACTTCGAGATGGATGAACTGGTCGAATGGATGTCTTCAGCGTCAGCCTTGTTCCCAGGATCTTCAGGACTGTGATGACAACAGGGTAGAAACTGGGGCATTGTACACACTATAGTAGATTCACATCACCCGTGCATTTGATGTCTAGGCCAGTGCCTTAGGACACTCCTCCTGATTGGCCAATCAGGAGCGTCGTAAGGGACTGGCCGAGACAACAGATACAACGGTGATGCGAATCTACTATAGTCACTAATGTGATTTAAACAATTGGGCTTCAGAGCACCTTGGGCCACAGCTATTAACTGATAGCGGTTAGTATAAAAAGTAAGTTAATGCGGTTATTCAAACCTCTGGGCATTGTATCATAGTCTGAGGAATTAGGAATTGTAAAAAAGGTAGCATTGAATATGCACAGAAGTCAGAATATGTCACACTCCAACTACTTTTAGGTAGTTTATTTATTTACCTTATATTTTACCTAAGCAGGAAATATTGAATTACACAATATGACAGATAAATTAGGTCACTTACTTACTTAAGTATCATGGGATGAACATGAATTTTAGAATTCTAGGAAGAAATAAATCGGGTAACACTTTTCAAAGTTAAGATTTACTTAACACTTTACTCTGAAAAGTATTTTACAGACTTTAGATTTGTTACTTTCCAACACAATAGCAGGAAAACTGCTTCAGTTATTATAAGAATAAATTCCAGTCATAGCTTCTTAGGAAATGTCATCTTATACAGGATAAGGATTCTAAATCATGAAATGCCAAATACACATTGAATGCTGTTACTGGTCTTTCTTGGACATTATTGTCCATGAGCTTGGTGGCCTGCGCTACGCTGCGCCGGAACCCGGCGCTGCCCATCACATCTCCCCTGCCCTCCCGATCCCATACTTACCCAGGGCGGACAAATAGGTTTGCAGGACAAAGCCTGTTTCTAATGATAGTCTTGGATCACCTTAGTGTTGTACAAGAGATGCCGAGTCTTGAAGAAATTTTTTTTTTTTTTTCTGATCACCCTTCATAAATTTGTGCTCAGTTTGTAATTATTCATTTGAGGTACAAATTATTTTATTATATACATAAAAAAAACCTGCAACCAATCTACAAAACCACTGGGGGTGGGTGGTTGGGGGGAATGATTTGAAGTTATATTTATTGTTACAATTCATGTATTTTTATAAACATTCATAGCTCCAGTGTGTTTTTGTACTCAATTTCCTTCATTCCTATTATCATCATTATTGCTATTTTTCTTTTAAATAGCTTCACCTAATGAGTTCAAACTTCTTAACTCTCCTAAGGAAACCTGGTGGTGCCTGGGGAGGGGACTTGCCCCCTCAAAACACTGTTGACCCCCTAGCCTTTGAAATAAATAAGTAATAATAATAATAATAATAATAATAATAATAATAATCTAATATAATAATATCAGTAAAATCCTCTCCAAGGTGAATCTTGTTGTGAAGTCTAATATTTACTCATGGCATTGTTTAAATAAGATAAGAAATCTGCCGGAATGACAGTGTCAGAGTCCTGTTTATGGTTGTCCGCCTGGTTAATTGGTACCATTGATATATATATATATATATATATATAATATATATATAGATATATATATAAAATATATATTATATATATATATACTAAAGTTGAAGGCGGTTGCTTGAAACCAGATAATCATCATCGGAGGGTGGAGAGATACCAAAATCCTTTAAAGTTATTTATTTTGCTGACGTTTCAGGACCATGTGTCCCATTTTCGAAGCTAAAAAATTAAAAGAATAACAGAATTAAAATGAGACTCAGATTAAAACATGATAAAAAGTTATTTCTTAACAAAATGCAAATTAGGTACAAGTGATTACCAAGTAGTGCTGAAGGCAAAAGCTGAGTGACTGTCAGGGTCCGTTTTGGTGCCGACGGAAACTCAAGAGAGGTACAGAGGAGTTGACGTGGAGTGAGTATTTAGTTGCGGAACCAGTTGTTTGATAAAAAGAGATTCGAGTATTGCCAATTGGTGTTCGTTTGGAGCTTTGCCAATGATTTTGAAATCCTTGTAATTTATATTGTATTTGCATTTTTTCCCATGATCTCTAATACAGGAAAATTCGGGGTTTGATAGTTTGACACCCGGCCATGCACAAACTATAATACTCCTTTTTTTTTTTTTTAAGTCATATGGAAAGATATTAGGGTAGTTTTATAATATTTAAGCCTATCAATTTGTGAAGCACGTTTTTATTTAAAAGAAAGGAAATTAGCTTATTTCTTACAGTTAATGTAGTATATTACGGGCTGCTGTAGGAGCAAGAGCCTTTGCAGGCATAAGGCCAGCCAAATCTAAAATAACAACTTAATGTAGTAAAAATCGACTTATCTTCGTATGAAAGAAAAAGGCCAAACTATTTTTATTAGTATAAAATAATATATATATATATATATATATATATATATATATATATATATATATATATATATAATATCGTTATATCGTTGATTAGCCACTACACCCTCCTAACCTCACGATTTCTCCACATTCTGGAAGCGCTTGTCATTATGGAGCTTAGAGCAACGGGTATGGTACTATGGATATTGGCGCACCTGTAAAGACAATGAAGGTTCTTCATTAAAAATGGAAAAGTTCATTGTTGCTCTAATTAACAAAGGACGGACGACGTTATTTCGAAGCCAAGATGAAAAAGAAAGGATTAAATGGGATCCCTTTTAGTCAGCAGCTGAGTGAGGAGAGTCTGGAAGACGCCAACTGAATATTCTCTCTCGTCCAGTGAATAGCTGGAATATGGAAGGAAGTAGAAGCCACAGAAGAAATATTGAATAGGAATCAATATTCGTCCGACATAACGAAAGTCTTTCCGTATAATTCTTTGAAGTGTTTTGTAATGTTGATACTCTTGACAATTTTTTGCATAACAGTCAATGAAATTCTACGTATGAATTAAACATATTACATAAAATATTTTACACTTTAGATTTAAAAGATAAAAAGTTATGACTTTTACACAGTAAGTTATAATCCCATGTCTATCGCCAATCTTGGTCATTGTTATTTTTGGTCTAATCCACAACGACGCTAACATGGAATACTAATCGCGGAAGGACAACCGTCATTGTAGTTTCCTCATAAGATGGAATGCTAAATCCTAGGATTTTTGGTATCTGAAAATTGGGATTTTTGCAATATTAAAACTGGGATTCTTGGAATCTGAAGATTGGGATTCTTGAAACCTAAAAGGTGGGATTTTTGGAATCTAAAAAGTGGGATTCTTGGAATGCAAAGGCTGGGATTTTTGGAATCTAATAGCTGGGATTATTTTAATCCAAAGGTGCTAGGATTTTAAGAATATGAAAGCTAGTTGTAATCTAAAAGATGGTATTTTTGGAATCTGAAGGCTGAGATTTTTGGAATCTAAAAGTTGGGATTTTTGGAATCAGAAGGCTTGGATTTTAGGAATCAAGGCTTGGATCTTTGGAATCAGATGACAGGTTTTTTCAATCAGAAGGTCGGGATATTTAGGTGCTGAGGCCAGGGTTTATTTCTATATTCTGAAGGCTGGAATTGTTGGAATCCCAGCAATGGAAAATGGTTATCAGTTCACATTAAGAACATCATCATGACTGATCTGTAATAGACAGCTCTATACGCGCAACACCTCCTGGCTCTAACCCATAAGCAGCAGAAGACCTTTACTTCACCTGATGTTCTCCTTGATTCAGAAGTTCACGAACCTGGCGATGGACCCTCATCTGCAGGACCCACGGTTCAGGGTAAACTCAATGGGACGCCGTGCTGAGTTATAGCCCCTCGGGGATCCATGATATCGTTTATTGATATAATTTGTCGACCACACAATATAGAAATGAGTGTGTGTAATACTTGGATCCCAGAGGGGCTGGTACTAAACACGGCGTCCCATTGAGCTTCCATCAGGGTTAATAATACCCTAGAGACACTTGCTGTGATAGCTGGCAGGCTCTGATCGTCTTGTTACACAAGACATCTGTGTCCACTGTTAACGTTTAAGCTGTCTCAGCATTAATTTATATATGACCAGCGTTTCTGTTTTCTTAATGCCTCATTCCTTGGTTGGTTCAATGCCAACAGGAAAATTTTAAATTACAGGGGGAAGGATAAATTCACTTAATTGCACAGTAACTCATAAAGAACGTAGTCTTCAGTCTAACGAATATATTGACATAGAAGCTGTACACAGCTGGGGGACCTGAAGCATTTGTACCGAGAAACTTAAAGTATTTATTATTATCTGTGGCACGTAATCCACCAGGTAAATGATTAGATACGTGCAATGCTAATATGTTCCTGAAAAACTTTCCAAAACTGAGCAATGTGAGATGGAATGGGCTAACGACTTACATGGTTACACAGAATTTAGCGGACTCCGAAATCCTTTGTAGTTAATGAATGAAATGTCAGTTTCAACGACGGGTTTATCAAAAGTATTTTGCCTTTTACATTTACCATCTCAACATTCCTATTCCAGACATATCCATTTTACAAAGAAGGATTGATGAGAGAGAGAGAGAGAGAGAGAGAGAGAGAGAGAGAGAGAGAGAGAGATAAAACTGATTTATTGACATGCTACATCTCTTATATTGTGCACATTGCCTCAAATGTTTATAAACTATTCTATGATTTTAACCCATGATTTTTCGTTTAATATGTAGAGCAGTGATTTCAGAATAAACGTGAAACAACTTTTCATCACAAAATTATGTTAACAAAATAAAAATCATCACATTCATGAAGAAAGTAAGAAGAGGAAAGTTGGCGTAAGCGAGGAATTTACTCTTCAGTAGAATAATAGTTATTCAGTACAGGTATAGTGATACCCAAGCTCGTATGCCCGAAACCGTCAATCAGTTTGCTGGGTACCCCATCAAATTCAAGAGATTGAATTTATTGCCAAAAATTAGGGGATGGTGTGAAACACACCTTTGCAAAGTAACACACCGATCCACCAATTAATTTGAAAGATATTGGCAAAAAACGATGACTCAAACGTCCTGAAATACAAAGTAATTCCCTCGATTCTAGTCTCATATTATCTTCATTTTCTTCTTCTATTTTTTGTGCCCAACCCGTTGCTAATTATTTAATATCTGTGCGCTTGGTCCAATTACTCTTAGGATCTCTAGTGTTTAGGCTGATTATTTCATGCTGGAGTTTCCAGAACTGTAGTATGAGATAAGGAATGCATTAATTAATTAATAATTCTCACCTCTGGAATTGCATCTTATCTGACGAAGTTCACACTGGAGCACACGCAACGTTCAAAGTTACCGTTAACTAAAGCAGCAATCGTGACTGAATTCGCTCGAAGAAGTAGTAGTTAATCAATCCGTTAAATCATATTACGCCATCTACGGACCATGGCGCCATACAGAGGCGGTCATGCAGCGCACGAACGAGCACGTAAGTGAAAATGTGACGCTAGGCTCATTGGACGTAAACCAGGAGGAAGTGGCCGTGGGTCAACTCGGTGTATAGGGGTCGCAGAAATGGAAGACACTGATATCCAGTGACTAAAGACCTTGGTAGTTTTGAAAGAATGAGAATTCTGGTGATTTTCAGGTATCTTCCCAACCAATAATAATAATATAATAATATAATAATAATAATAATAATAATAATAATAATAATAATAATAAATAAATGAATAGATAAATAAATCATTAAAAACCCTTGTTACGTCGTTGAAATAGATAACTTTCTTTTTAACACCAATACCTGTCATAGTGCACGTGTTAAAAGTACACACACACACACACACGTACCCACATACCGAATCATTTTCCATGTGGATCACGTGCCACAGATAATAAATACTGTAGGTTTCTCCGAACAACTGTTTTAGTTCCCCAGCTGTGTAAACATCTTCTATGTCATCATGTTCGTTAGACTGAACGCTCCGTTCTTTAAGAGTTATTGCACAATTAAGTGAATTTATCCTTCCCCCTGTAATTCAAAATTTTCGTATAGGTATTCAACTAGCCAAGGAATGAGGCATTAAAAAAACAGTAATAGATTAATGCTGAGACAGCTTAAACGTTAACAGTGGATAGAGAGGTTTGTGTAACAAGATCAGAGCCTGCCAGCTATCACAGCAAGTGTCTCTAGGGTATTATTAACCCGGGGATCCGAGTGTTACATACACCCATTTCTATACTGTGTAGTCGACAAATTATATCAATAAACTACATCTTGGATCCCCGAGGGGCAATAACTCAGCACGGCGTCCCATTGAGTTTACCCTGAACCGTGGGTCCTGCAGATGAGGGTTCATCGCCAGGTTCGTGAACCTCTGAATCAAGGAACACATCAGGTGAAGTACAGGTCTTCTGCTGTGAATCCTACTGTGTATGGGTTAGATCCAAGAGGTGTTGCGCGTATAGAGCTGTTTATTACAGATCAGTCATAATGATGTTCTTAATGTGAGCTAATAACCATTTTCCTTCACTAGGATTCCAATAATTCCAGCCTCCAGAATATAGAAACATGGTCTCAGCACCTAAATATCATGCCCTTCAGATTCCTATGATCCCAGCCTTCTGATAAAAAGAAAGAAAAAGGAAAAATCTTCTGATTTAAAAAAAATCCAAGACTTCTGACTCCAAAGATCCCATCCTTGATTCCAAAATCCCGGCCTTCTGATTAAAAAAAAAAACCGTCGTCTGATTACAAAATTCCCAGTCTTCTGATGCCAAACCCCCAAGACTTCAGATTCCAAAAATCTCGGCTTTTAGATTGCGAAAATCTCAACCTTCTTATTCCAAAAATCCCAGCCTTCAGACTCCAATAACCTCAACTTTCAATTTCCAACAATCTCAATCTTCAGATTCCAAAAATTGAAGCCTTCAGATTCCAAAAATGCCAACTTTTAGATTCCAAAAATCCAAGCCTTCTGATTCCAAAAATGCCAGTCTTCAGGATATAAAAATAAACCTTACCCCTCAGCACATAAATATCCCAACCTTCAGATTCCAGAAATCCAAGACTTATGATTCCAATTATACTAACGTTCCGATTCCAAACATTACCCCATCCTTGTTTCCAAAATCACAGGCCTCTGATTAAAAAAAACTCCCAGATTCCAAAATTCCTGCTTTCTAATTAAAAGATTTCAGCCTTCATTTCAAAATTCCGAGACTTCTGATTCCAAAAATCCTAAAAATCCTAATCTTCATGTTCCAAAAATCTCAGCCTTTAGATTTCAAAAATAACAACCTTCAGATTCCAAAAATCCCAATCTAGAGATTCCGAAAATCCCAGCCTTCAGATTGAAAAAATTCCTGACCCTCAGATTCCAAATGTCCCAGCTTTTAGATTCCAAAAATCATAACCCTCACATTCCTAAAATCTCAACCTGCAGATCCCAAATATCCAAGCCTTCAGATTCCAAAAATACAAATCTTCAGATTCCAAAATCCCAGCCTTCAGATTCCAAAAATTCCAGCCTTCAGATTCCTTTAGTTAAGAGACATCGGCCATTGCACATTCCTCGGAACTTATTTCACGACCCTTTTTCACAAGAATAAATGGCCTTCTTATACTGCACTACCGATCGCCCCTTATTTGTATTTATATTTTACATCACGTAGTTTTTTAACGATAGAGGTTACATAATCACGTAAGTGTACACACACGCACAGACATATATATATATATATATATATATATATATATATATATATATATATATATATATATATTGCTTCCATTGAGAACAGGAAGAGAAAAGTTAAAAAAGGGAATAGTGATAATCTGCAAAAGAAAAACATCATTCTAGCAGAGAGCCCATATTTGTACACTGCCTATGGCACCTGTGTTTACAAAGCAGTAATGAGCTGTAACTGTGTCCAACCAACGAACAGTAAACATAAGGAGAAGAAGTAATGGTCCCTTACAATTATTATTACTTAGTTCGAAAATGCAGTTCAGTGACACAGTGGTCGGAAAGACAATTAATGGAACAGCAGGAGGCAGCGACAATTTCATGACACAAACAGAAAGATTACTGAAGGATTCTACAGCATAAGGCGCTAAAGGCCTCATTCTCTCTCTCTCTCTCTCTCTCTCTCTCTCTCTCTCTCTCTCTCTCTCTCGTGCACAATTAATGACAACAGATCCCTAATTTTTCATACACCACCCTGTGTAGATGAGATCTATTTTATCCCATCTACAATGTACTTCGTATATGTGTTCACAAGAGTCTCCATAAAACACCAAATGCATACATTCATTATTTACCCATGGTCAGTGCCTTATAAAGACTCTTTGAGGCCCTTTGGCAAACGATATTATATATATATATATATATATATATATATATATATATATATATATATATATTATATATATATATATATATTATATAAATATATATATATATATATATATATATAATTATATATATATATATATATATATATATAGGATATATATATTAATATATATATATATATATATATATAGTATATATTAGCATGCATCACTTCATGATGCTTGCATTTTTCGCCAGATTCCACATTTTATCCAAGAAAAGTACGAAATAGTGGGTTGTTTTGCAGTTAGGAAACTCAGGTGATTTGCTCAGGGCTGTTTCTTCCTTTAGATTGGAGCAGCACAGATAAGTGTCAGGGAAATAAGCTCAGTTCGTCTCGCTGTCAAGTAAATCTTAAACACTCCCAGTCTCTCGTCCGCCGTGAGAACGAAACCAAAAATCATCATAGTGTCAGAACAAATCAGATTAGTGTCTCTCGCTTGACATACCATTCGCACCTTCAAAATTTCCTTTCAATTCATAGCAAATACAAAAGCGTACAAAAGTGCACCATCCAGGCTATCCTTGAAAATTCCCTAGAGGACTCTCGACTTAGCAGTAGCACGGACCAACACCTGCATCACCCTTAGTGAGGTCCTTCAGACGATCCTGCGATGCTGACCATCCCTTAAGTGTATAGTGAGATTCCCAATCCAGTTCCGTATAATCACCTTTAATGATCTCTTAGTGATTTTAAGTGGTTCACGCCACCCAGCTAGCAGGCCACCTGCATTTGGTCACAGCATCATGGGAAAGGGAACAGACTTAGTTTTCACACTTCTCCTTATCCTATTGTGTCGATTCCCCAAGGGTCACGATACTTTTTGTCAACACCTCCACTCTAGTGGCCGATCCATCTCGACCCAGTCACAGGTCATTAAGTTTTGACCTGACCCTTTCCTTTCAAACCCAGTAACTCCACCGACTCTCAACCTCACTCTCCTCTGTTGTATCAAATGAGACACCCTCTCTGTCGAAATATTGTTCACTTCGAGCACTACTTGGGAATTTGGAAGGTCCCTAACTCACCAACTTACCCAATATCATGCCACGGTCTCGTGCGACCAGCAAATCCAGTTGTGCCCTACTTACTCCCTCCTTCAGTAATTGAATTAATTCTATGGAGTTGCTCTAGCACAACACTGAGCTCGATACGAAGCTCTCTGAGGCTACCATACTCAAATGTAGGGATTGGGAATTCCTCTAATTGGTTGAACAACAGCACCAACGTTTGTTGGTGTTGCCATAAATCTTATCAAGTAATCGTAGTTCTTCTAAATTACACTCAGTGACTTAATCGGTCTGAGCAGCTTCTTTTCCAACACGCTGAGCAGGTGTGTAAATTTAGCAGTCTGGCTCGGCTCCAGTCGGTTGTGCATGACTACATTAGAAAGTTCTATGAATGTTTTGTACTCACTGAATTCTCCCTTAGTAATTGGCAACTTGATCTCCTTTAATATACCTTGCAATGGTTCATATGTTTTATGAACTCTTCATTTAAATAACAATATTCATGAGATCATTCATGCAAGTTCTATTCATATGTAATGATAGCTTCATTTGGCAATTCTTATATATTTCTGGTTGTGGTATCCATTATATTCTACGACATTTGTCCCTTGTATGTAAGTTTAGTACCGCTTCACATTATGCGATGAATCTAGATCGTAACCTTCCCAATAATACAGCCAGCATCTTTTGCTTTTGCATCATCCAGTCCTACACACTATTCGGAAAGTGAACGAAATATATAAATGCCTAACTGCATGTACCCTCAGGCAAGGGAACTCACAATCAAGATCATTGAAAGCCACTGTACAATGGCTATGGCACAGTCCAAGGTTGGGGAACAGGGTTTGTATTCAGAGTAGTCTTCTCCTAGAAGTATTGCTTTCCAAAGCTATAGGAGTTTTAGGGGAGAAGAGACTTTATCCTTGGAAGCCAACCATTCTAGAAGACTACTCTGAATACAGACATTGTTCTCCAACCTTGGACTGTGCCATAGCCATTGCACCGTGGCCTTCCATGGTCTTGATTGTGAGTTCCTTTGCCTGAGGATACATGCAATCGGGCATTTATTTATCCTCTATTTGGTTCACTTTCCAGAAAAGTGTGTAGAAGAGGCAGATGAGAAATCATAAGATGCAGGGTGGATTATCGGGAAAGTTACTTCTTCCTACTCTTTGGAAGTGAATTTCACTCTTTCGTTGGCTTCTTCCATCTGAATTTGTTCCATCTACTGAATATATAAAGGGGAATTGATCCAGGATATCAAAATTATAATGAAATTATGTTCTCTAGTTTCGTCGCATGATGGCAAGTGGTGAACTACGTTTCAGGGACAAAAGTATTTGTCATGGCAGAATATAAAGGTTACAAAAACCAACAATAAGTTAAAGGGATAAGTTTTTCCGAAGTCAAGAATGATTAATTAAACGTGAATGAAGGATATCATAAATATTTGTTATTCAAATGAAGAGTTCAAAAGATTTTACGTAATCAAATTAAGTGATTTGTAAAATTTGGCAGTTTTTATGATTTCAAATAATCAAAGAATATATAGTAACACAAAAAAAGAATAATGTGGTTATTTCGTTATAGAATATAAAATTTCGCTTGGAAATAGAAATATTAAAGCGCTTTTATGATACTTTCCTTATCTGGCTGTCAAAAATGTGCCATTAGTTAACGTCTTCCTCGACAATTTGAATTCGAAATAACGTCTCTTCATTATTAAATAAGACAAATAATGTCTGCAAACCGGTCGAAGTGACAATTCACATATATAAACGTTGGGATAATTGCTTTAGCTACACTTTGAAAACCGATTTGATAAATATCCCTCCATAGATTTAAGCGATGAATAAGATTTTGGACATATGAACTGTTGTAGTTCATATGGATATCGATATTGGAGAAATTAGATGGGCGAAATGTTGCAAAAAATAAGGGTTTTTTTTTTTTTTTTTTTTTTTTTTTTTTGTCTGAAACCTTTAGAGACTGACGGGATCCTGGAGACTGAGGTCACGGGATTTTCTCCACTTTTTTTTTTCTTTAAACTTCCTTGTCTAATCCTTATGTGCATTTAGGACCGCGTTGTGAATTGTGTTCCTTTTGTAAGTTCCCTATTGGCGTTAGTCCACCTTTCATTTCGTGTTTTTTGTTAAATTTACATAGATTAATTTTGTGATAAAATGGGGCCTCACGATCTATCACAAAATTAAACTTTCTCAATTTAACAAAGAACATGAACTGAAAGCCGGACTCACGCCAATGGGGAACTTACAAAAGGAAATCAACTTGAAAATATTGTGTCTTGTCCACAATAGGAAACATTGTTTGAAGCAAAGTTTGCAAACAGTTTCTTGGAAGCTGCCTGTAAACAGTTTGCAAACAGCTTGGAAACACTTTGCAAGCAACGAACCAAAGTTGTCGTCAGTTTTGACTCCCACAGCTTTCCAAATTATCAGTTGGTCAAAGGCAGACACCATTTGCCTTAAATAATGATGAAGCGACGCCATTTCGAATCCCAGATGAGAAAGACACCAAATTATGGTACTAAATATTTAATGGTCATTTGGAAATATTATAAAGACCAGTTACAATTTGTTGATTACCCAATTCATTACCGAAGTGTTATTTCCAGGGCGCCTGTACCCAATGGCCGAGGTTATTTCCAGGGCTCCCTGTACAGTATCCTAGAAATGCTTCTTGCTTCCAGGGCGACCTTCCTTGACATACTGGAAGCTTTTTAATTTATATATATTTGTTGTATGCATGTATTAATAATGTCGTTCACTCAACCGGGATCAGTGAACACATTCGAATTTTAGAATTGATATTAACAGTCTGCTTAT
>NC_087220.1:29822584-29848902 GCF_015104395.2 Macrobrachium nipponense | reverse complement strand
AGTCTGCTTATGCGTTCAGGGTGTTTTTGCCCTTTAGACAGTGTTTCCATTCAGGTGGAATTATACACACACACACACACACACACACACACACACACATATATATATATATATATATATATATATATATATATATATATATATATATATATATATATATATATGACGTCAATCACACAGATTATCTTCATCAAAACTCAGTAATGCACATTTCTGGATGAATTGTTACTAATATCTTTTAAATATATCAGAATAAAATGGTTTAGAAGCTTCTTGCAAAAATACAAGGTCCGTGTGCTCAAGAAAGTGTCAACATTTAGGAACAGTGTTTTCTGTCGGTTGAACAGAATGTTAACAATAAAACTGTTTTGATGAGAATATGCATTTCTGACACAATGTACAAGGTGACAGAGGTGACAAAATGAGGAGGCTATGATTATATAACAATCAGTGAAATAGGCATATTACAATTAATTAAAGTGATCATAATTGAGGAAACAAAAATTTTGCATCCCGGTGGTGGCAAAATAAGGAGGCTACGATCACATATCAATCAATCAAATAGGCGTCATATATATATATATATATATATATATATATATATATATATATATATATATATATATGCGTATATACTATAAAATCACAAAAGTAAGCACGTGATTTTGTTTACCAGCAAAAGCCACAGGGAATATTTTTAAAAAAGAAAAGACAGAGGGCCAAGTACTTTCGTGTATTTAACACATTATCCTTTCAGTTTTGTACAAGTCAAAATCCTTTCATGTATTTCATATTGATAGTACTGTTCATTCAGTTGTTTTTTTTATTGGTGTTGTAGGTATGTTGTTAGTGCCGTTATTGTTGTTACTATTCATAATTGTGAATTCAGTTGTTTTATAAACTGGTTTGAAATAGTCAGTGTTTTTCTCTTCTGTAAGTAATTGGGTCATTGGGCAATTACTCTCTCTTTTGACTTGTTGGGGTGTTAAGTGGTTGGGTAATCTGGACGAATGTTGTTTCTGTTTGTAATGGCCTTATTGTACATACATATATAAGTATTTTCCACTTTGCTCTTGTGAGAGCTTTCTTGGTCACCAGTTTTTTACGTTTTGTATTACTTTGTGCCCCGAAGATGTGTTAAATACACGAAAGTACTTGGCACTCTGTCTTTTCTTTTTTAAAGATTTTCCCTGTGGCTTTTGCTGATATTATTAATATTATAACAATAAATATATATTATATAAAATATTACATATATATATACATACATTAAATTATATATAATAATATATATATATACTATATATATGATAGATATATATACATATAATTATATATCTATATAATATATTCATACAATATATCATACATATATATTATTATATATATATAAGATATATATATATCTATATACTAGATATATTATAATATATATATATATATATATATAGAATCTATATATAATATTATATATAGAAATAAATTTAAAAAAATATATAATATATATATCATATCAGCAAAAGCCACAGGGAAAATTTTTAAAAAAGATATATATATATATATAAATACTATATATATATATATATATATATATCTATATATATATATATATATATATATATATATATATATATATATAAATGTGTGTGTGTATATACATATATATTATACTATATATATATATACTATATATATATATATATATATATATATATATATATATATATATAATATATATATACATACATATATATATAAAAATATATATATATATACACACATATATATATTTCCAGCAACGGTGAAAGCTACGGCACTAAGAGCCATGTGAATGCAAAACTATCCACAGGGCAAAAGGCGCCACCCTGAAGGCAAGTAGCATCGGTACAGGGCAAAAGGCACAAGACTGACTTCCAGCATCAATACAGGGCAAGATAACGCCCTTAGCGCAAGACTGATTTCCGACATCAAACATGAGCCTTGAACGCAAAACTGTTCAACATTGGTATAAGACTCTAGAAGGCTATACTAGGCAAAAACGCCCTTAATGCAAAAGCAGACTTTCCCCTGTGAATATCAGTTCTAAATTCGAATGTTTTCACAGATCCCGGTGTAGAGTGTACGACATTATTGATAAAAAAGAAAAACACATGTACAACAAATATATATAAATAAAATAAAATATTTCCAATGTGCCCTGAATACAAGAAGCATTTCTCATATTGGGTACAGGGCGCCCTGGAAATAACCTCTGCCTTTTGTAAATAATATGTATCTAGGGTCCGTAAATACATAACATCAACAAAAACTTTGCAACTTGCAGAGACGTTATATTTGGTATTTACCATAGTGATTTATCGGTTCGTCTCTGGTCAGTACATGTCTCAGACAGGTATTCAGATCATTTACACCAACATAGTGTCTGTGGGGACAGCGAGTGTATTGTCTCACAGTTTCACCATAGAGAGAATTCAAACTTTCAAATTCTGTAAATACGAGATCTTGAACAATACACCTTTTGAAGAGTCCTATAGTTAGGCAGCAATTGTAGGTCATCTTCTAGAGAGACTTTTCTCTTCCAGAAATCCAGACACACTGACCATTTGGTGGGAATGTTTCCACAACTTTCCAGAAAATCTTGTCATTAGTGTTATACTCTTTGGAAGTTTCAAATTCAGTGGCCCCTTTGGTGGGCTTCTTCCAGGTGAATAGATTCCATCTACTATATATATATATATATATATATATATATATATATATATATATATATATATATATATATATATATAATTAATAATAATAAAGAAGACTTTAGCAAAGCTCTTAGATACGAATAAAATTGAACATTATAGTGACTGTTCATCCTCTAGTTTGGTCGTATGACGCATGGTGTTAAGAATTAGACGTATGTGAAAGGGACAAACGTAGTGAATGCCAATGTATATTATAACGGTTACTGAAACCAAAAATAGTTTGCATTTCTACGCTGGGAAGACACACACATTAGTTTTCAATGAAGGACCTGATATATATTTATTATTCAAATGAAAAGTTCATAACATTTTATGTAATCAAATTCAGTCATCTGCAAAAATTGGTTGTTTTTATATTTTCAAATGATCAATAAATATGTATAGAAAAAGTAATAGTATAGATATTTTGTAGAATATCAAATTTCACTTAAAAATAGATATATTGATTTGCTTTTACAATACTTTCCTTATCTGGTTCATGTCGGAAATGTCTCTTTCTTTGACGTATTCCTCGATATTTTGGATTCGAAATAAAGTCTCTCCATTATTAATTAATTAAGGCATATGGTGTCTGCTGCACTGGCGAGAGAGCAGCCTTTGACCAACTAACAAATTCGTCCTTTGGCAAAGATCAATATTTTCTCGAAGAAGGCCGAGGAGCGGAAGATGAGGAAGGTCTTTGTCGTTCAAAGCCTCTAATTGATTGAGGTGCCAAAGACATCACAGCTGACAAGGATGGCTCTCTCTAATATCGTCTCTCTTGAGAGGGGAAAATAATAGGACTAGTGACCCAAAAACTGCCCATAGACCTATTCTTATTGCGCTAATATAGAAAGATACGGTGTATTGTTAGAATATGGTCACTACATAGGCCTAAACAGCGTAATCTTTTGTAGCATAACTGTAAGAAAGAAGATATAAAAAGATAAAGATTATGTAAAGTTCAGATACACTTTTGGAGACATTCGGTGAAAATGTAGAAAGAGAGAGAGAGAGAGAGAGAGAGAATATTAACAGTAACATTCCATTGTTACTTGGGTGTATGTAATCTGTCCGACAAACAAACAAATGATAAAGAAGTAAAGAAGAAAACCTGAAATAGGTGATACAAACACCATTTGCTTTCTTCCAGTTTGTCCGAGACTGAGACTATAGACTAATGTCCTCTTTGAGCGGACTTGAGTCAAGTGGTTGCTTTTGAAGTCGTCCTGACTTATGTTTGTCTTTATGTGGACGACTTCCTATTGAGTCTCCTTTCATATTCCTGCAAGCACCTTTCCCAGACATCATTTGCCTTCAATAATAATGGATAGATATTTCGAATCCAAAATGACGATGAAGTGCCATCAAATCGCCTGAATACTTCTGTCCTCAAGTGAAATTTGATATTCTAGAACAAAATAATTATATTACTTTTTTTATGTTTATACATATTTATTAATCATTTGAATTTATAAAACAGCCACATTTTACAAATTGCTCTATTTGATTACATAACATTTAAAGAACTTTTCATTTAAATAACAAATATTCATTACGTTCCTCATTCAGATCGTCGATTCACTCCCATAGTATTTTTTGGTTTAATTAACCTCTATTAACTTTTAGTAATGACATTCACTTGAGATTGAGATGAAACTAGTGAATCTATGGTCACTATGATATTGATATCCTGGGGCTGGATCCAATAGGGCTTTGTTCATGTCTCCTTTATTAAAGCATTATTAATATAATCAGTAGTTGGATCCTATTCAGATGGAAGATTGAAGCCCACCAAAGGGGCCACTGAAATTCCAGCTTCCAAAAAGTAGAGAGAAGCAACTTTCCTGATAATCCACCCAGCATCTTTCGCTTTCTCATCTACCTGTTTTACAAACTTTTGGGAAAGTGAACCAAATAGAGGATTTTGGGTTCATGATGAGGAATTTGGTTTGAAATTTGGGGAATTTTTGTGTTGAGAACAACGTATATTGGGAATCTGGGGAAATTCATCACCGTTCGTAGCAAATTACAAGAATTTACTGGAAATATCTGAAAACATTGTGGTGACTCCATAAATCTGTGGGAAGTTAACATATACCTATGGGATTTTCCCTAAATTTGTGAGACATTTGTAAATCTGTGGGAAGTTTCCATATATCTATGAGATAATTCCACAAATTTCTATGAAATTCCTCTAGTATGTGTAGTTACCAATATTATTGTGAGAACTTCCGAAAATCTATGGAACTTGTTGATGATCTATTTGTCACAACTATGTTAATTAACTATTTTTGACGTGAAAATCAAAACTTGTATGACTGTATAACAATGGTGGCACAATCTCATTGTTAATTCAGCATGTTGTTACACGAACAGAAAGAACATGACTGACAATTCGTGCAAGTATATGTTAGGAGGGCATGATTATTCCATTGGTGATTATTCAGTCGTCTCCTCCTAGAATTCTGGTCGTCATTACTCAATAGTCATATAGTTAGTTCCTTGACAGGAACGTAAACCAGATCCTCTTCATTAGTTGGGCCCGTTTTAGAGTACCTTGCCCTTAAACTGCTGTTTAAGCTGTCTGTATTCGTTCATGAATATGTGTAGCATGTGCCTAATCCACTTAGTGACATAAATAGTGCTGTGAAAGTGCGTTCTAACTTAGTGTATTAGGGCCTAGTTGACTTGATGCGCATTCTCAAACGGCCCCCGCGCAGATTTTCCTTAGTGACGTCACGGATACGTCATTGTTACGTCATAATTTCTACCAACTAACAGAGCCTTGCTATGATTTGAAAGTGAAGTTTTAGAGTTTTCTTGTGAAATGGCATCTTGTTATTGCGATCGTCAAAACGATGATAACCAACTGGACTGCTCTTCATGTAACAGGAAAGTACATCGGAAATGTGAGGGAATATCTATGGAAGACTACAGAAAGGTAGAGAAGTCAATTTCTATTGGATGTAAGGGTCTTAAATTCTACTGTAGAAGATGTGAGCCCAATTTTTCGGAGTCAGTTACCTTGAATGAGCTTGGCCGAAAAATGGAAACGTTAGAATTAATGGCAAGAGATATGTTTGCTTCATTAGAAAAACAAATAATTGAACTGAAGACGGAAAATCAATTTCTTAGGCTGGGGGTTACTGGTGAGCTACCCGTAAAGGATTTGAAACCAAGTTATTCTGACGTGGTGAAAAAGAGAGAAATTTGATTTTGATTGCTGATGAAGATGAGAATGAAGCTACCACAATGGAAGAGAAGAAAGGTGTATTAACAAAAGTCCTTGGGAATATTCAAATTAGTAACGTAAAGCCTACGAAAAAAGGTTCACTGGTCGTTGACTTCCAGACAAGCAAACAAGAGAAAATGCTAAACGAACTCTGGACCAGACAGCTGATGACCATAAATTATGTTCAACTGTACTTCAGAAGATGTCTCCTAAAATCACCGTTGCCAATGTTAGTAATCAAGAACAGATGGATGACGTCTTGCCTGCGATTTTGAAGAAGAATAACATATTTCAAGGTATTAAGTAAGTCCGAATGTTATGAAACTAGTATCAACTAGAGAAGCTAAAGATGGTAAATCGTATAATTATACTTTTAAATGTACACCTATCATTAGACGCAGGATATACGAAAATGGAGATATACTTTTCATCAACTTTGGTCGACATAAGGTATGGGATAGTATCATGTTATAAAATGTAACTACTGTCAAGGATATGGTCATTTTGAGTCCAAATGTAGAGTCAAGGCTTCGAATGGATCTAGGATATGTGGACGTTGTAACGGAACTGATCATGAGACAAGGCATTGTCAGTCTGAAAGTTTGAAATGTCATCATTGTGCGCGAATGAACCTCTCCGATAATCAACATGCTGTTTTTGACTGGAATTGTCCATCGAATGTTGCTGAGAGGAAGCGAATTGCCCAACAGACTGATCATGGATTCCAGTAATAGAAGAATAAAATGTGCCTTACCTGAATGCGCAGTCAGTACCACAACAAGACACAGAATTAAGAGAATTAATCTGTCAACAAGGAATAGATGTGTTCGCTATAACAGAAACATGGCTAAGTGCTACTGATAATTTGAAAATTAATGAACTATTGCCGGACACTCATAAACTTTTTCACACACCACGTAATTTTGGTCAGGGAGTGGGGTTGGCATTGTTTTATCCAAAACATTTGCAAACGTTAGAACTAGGGTTGTTGGAGCGTTTGTGAGTTTTTGAGTATTTAGCCTTGGAGTTTAAGGCCTATAATGTACAGTTTTTATTTTTAGTAGTATATCGTCCTCCGCAGCTAAGCAAGGCTACGTTTTTAGAAGACTTTTCTGATTCTTGGATTGTTTTGAAAATGAAAAATGTAATGTATATATATGTGGAGATTTTAATATGTGGTTAGAGGATTATAGAGATACAAATGTAAAGAAGTTTATTGATATAATGAACAATATGAATTTTGTTAATAAGGTGAATGTATTTACCTCTAGGTCAGATCATATTTTGGATGCTGTGTTTTGCTTTACGGGTGATAATTACTTTATGAATTTGATAGTGGAGCCAGATTTTCTATCTCTTTTTACCACAAGCTTATTATGTTTGATATTTCAGTCTTATTACCAAGTAAACTTAGGACTAAAATAACATTTAGGAACAAACGGTTATTAGACTGTACTGTACTAATAGATGTGGGTGTTACTGTTATTGAGGAAAAATATAATGAACCCTGTGGATGTACTGACTTAAATAGTAGCAGAAATATTTCTGTAGGTGAATGTGTGGTCTGTCTTGTTGCTTTGTATTTTTCTGTATTTTCCAAAGAATATGATAAAATGTGCCCTGTGGTGGAGAAAGATATTGTCATAAAAGACAGCTCCCCATGGTTCAATGCTGCAATTACGGGAAGCTAGGAAAAAACGGAGGTTGGCAGAGTCACGTTGGCATAAGCATAAAACAAAGAGAAATCGAATGTTATATGTGGAAGCTAGGAATGAGGTAAATAGATTATTAAGAGATGTAAAGAAGACATATTATAATGAAAAAGTAACTGAGGTTGGGTCCAATATCAAAAGGCTGTATTCTGTGTTCGATGAACTTTTAGGGAAAATTAAGAGGCAAGTTTTACCAGACGGGAGTGTGAGCTTGAATTGGCAAATGAATTTGCTGAATTCTTTGAGTCAAAGGTTACCTGTTTACTTTGTAACTTCACAACTGATGTTTCTTGCCCCTATCCTTACTTTCCTGATTTTCCTTTCTCAAGTTTTTGCAGTTTAGGCCAATTTCACTCGATGCTTACAAAACTATGTTCATTAGTTCTGGCCGCTCCTATTGCAGTAACGATCCTTTTCCAATAAATGAGGTCACCGACGCCCGAACATAGATAGGTTACTGCAATTGCAGCTTCGAATAGTCAACTTGAGTATTACTAAGAGCTTAGTCCCGTCCTCTGAAAAAGTTGCTATCATTAAACCATCTCTTAAAGGATCCCTTGATCATCAAGAATTGAAATCTTACAGACCAATTTCTAACTTGTCTTTTTTGTCAAAAATGATCGAGACTTCCGTTTTAGATCAACTCAGTCAGCACTTGAAAGTAATTGGAGCTATTCCTGAAGATCAGTCGGCTTATCGGAAATTCCATTCTACTGAAACAGCTCTTTGTGCCGTAATTAATGACTTGTTAGGTTTCTCCGATGACGGTAAATGTAGCTTGCTTATTCTCCTAGATCTTAGCGCTGCTTTTGATACAGTGGTTCATGAAGTGTTAATAGAGGATATGACTGCTATTGGGATCGATGGGGATGCTCTTAAATGGTTTAATAACTATTTATCGAATAGATCTTTCAAGGTGAAGGTTAAAGATAGATATTCTGAAAGTAGAAAGCTCACCACGGGTGTTCCACAAGGAAGCGTACTTGGCCCGGTTCTTTTTAGTATTTATACAATCGAGTTGTCTTGGATATTTAAATTACATGGCGTTCAATGTAAATTTTTTGCTGATGACACCCAGTTCTATTTAATAGTAGATGACATTATTGAAGATCAAGCTGTTATTGATAGACTTATGGCAGATGTTTCGAAATGGATGCAAAAGAAAAAGCTGAAACTAAATGAAAATAAAACTGAATGTATCCTAATTGGCACTAAATATACTTAAGAAGGTTTGATAACGTTAATAGCATCTCCATCAATAAGGAAAATATTTTGTTAACTGATAAAGTCAGAGATCTCGGGTAGTAGTTGATGGTTCTTTGACATTTGATGAACATATTAACAATGTGGTTAGGACCGCAAATTATCATCTGAGGAATATCGCATCCATTAGAAAATATCTTAACGAAGATGCCACTAAGCTGCTAATTAATAGTTTGGTAGTTAGCAGAGTAGACTATTGTAACTCGTTGTATTACAATTTACCAAATTATCGTCTTAAGAAACTTCAAATGATTTTGAATAGAGCTGCTAGACTAATTGTTGGTATATCCCCGCGAGAACATATTACTCCAACCTTAATTAAATTACACTGGTTACCAGTCAAAGCAAGGATTATTTTTAAACTTTGCGTCTTAACATATCAAGCTATTAACACGGGAGAGCCATTGTATCTAAAGGTTGCCTGAAAAGATACGTAGTAGGGCCTGGTGTTCATACAGCCTTTCCCGTGATGATTTCAGACTTGATGAGCCCCTCTGCAACGACCACTCTTGGTACGAGAACTTTTAAGCACTGCGCTCCTAGATTGTATAATCAACTCCCGGCATCAGTTAAGTGTGCTGGAAATATCTTTCAGTTCAAAAAGCTATTCAGAAAACCCATTTATTTTCACTCAGCTATAACACTGAGACAAATGCAATTAACCCGCTTTACATCACATAGACTTTTAAACCTTTTTTAAACTATAATCATAAGGTGATTTGGAAATCCCGTCTGAACGCTTAATAGCGAAAGCAGGGATACTTGATAAACCGTCAGACATAGACATAGACATAGTGAGTGATAAAGGACTGGTGTAAAGACCTTCTTTACCCACTGATCACGATCTTGTATCTCATCTAGATTGTAAAGATCTGTGTCAAGACCTTCATTACCCACTGGTCACAATCTTGTATCTTATGTAGCTAAGTAGCAAAAATCACTTGTATATGTTTGTATGTAGAATTTCCTGGCCTTTCCGCCAATATATAATTCATCATCAATGTATGTCCATGATGTCCTTTGTTGTTACCATTTTATTGACTGCTAAGAAACACGAATTCTCCTCTATCTGTGTGCGAGTCGCAGACCACAGGGTGGGGTCAGAAACTCTGTTTCCGTCCGCACACTGCTATGTATATTGCATGCCCAGGTAATGTTTTTTTTTTCTACGGGCTGCTCTAGGGGCAAGAGCCCTTGCTGGCATTAGGCCAGCTTAATCTCAAACAACAGTAATCATCAGTACCCGGGCCAGTTCTTTTTAAGTTGTTGTTTGTATGGTGTTTTTACGTTGCATGGAACCAGTGGTTATTCAGCAACGGGACCAACGGCTTTACGTGACTAACGAACACGTCGAGAGTGAACTTCTATCACCAGAAGTACACATCTCTCACTCCTCAATGGAATGGCTGGGAATCGAACCCGCGACCACCGAGGTGAGTTCTTTTTAAGTGTACCTACTGTTATTGTACATAATCGGCATATATAGCCTCCAGGTTATTTGTTTTTCTATGTTAATAAGGTATATGATTTCTCTTACCCATTGATTATAAGAATTATTGGGAAATGAGGAATTTTTGAACGATTCGAGGAAATTTTGACATGATTTTGCTGGGAATTCGAGGAAATCTAATCTGGCAACACTAGAAAAATGCCTGACTGCATGTATTAGGGCTTGTGCCTTGTATGATAAGGCGCCCTATGAGGTAATGTTAGACTAGCGATAATCTTACGCTAAGTCGGTTGGTATTGCACTTCCATCTTCAATGGAGTGTCTGGGGGTTTGTAGATCACTTACGAAGTCGGTATTATCTTGTTAGTTATTACGACGATGTGTTAAACTCATGGTGAGGAGGTTCTTGTAGAAAACACGAAGTATAAAAATAGATATATTCTTCTGGAGTTTTACATGCTGAAGATCAGATATGATTGTACAAGTCTTCTAATAACGATAGCTTGATCGCTTCTGCCAATGATGATGGCTAATCCTATTCCTCTACATGATAAAGCTTAGGTAAAGAGGTACAGGTCTTCTAATGACGATAGCTAACTCTGTTCTGCCTGTCTACCATCTCTGTTACAAGTTATGAAGGAACAGACAGTAGTTCGAACATATGAACTACATAAAAATGACTAGTTTCATACGAACACACAATCAAATGAGACACGCTACAGATCACGTAGGCCGTTTGAATCATAGGTCGGGGTAGTTGTCTCAAGCAGGGAGCTTGGACTGTTTCAAAACAAATGAATGACCACAGATGACGGCATGTTATCTTAGCATACTTTTATTGTATACGTCATCTTTAGCGTCTCTAGTCTGATCACATTCCTGCAGCAATCTGGTGACCTCTTTAGTTTTATTCTTTTATATATATGGACTAACATTCCATATTTTTATTATGTATACTAACGTTACATTAGCTCGGTCAGCTACCAAACCAACTACTGAATATTACTCAAACTTGACTTGCATTTGACTTATAGGAGTGTGATACAGACACTATGTGAATATATATATATATTAGTAATAAAATTCATGGTGTACGATGCAATTGATTCAAGTAATAAAATATAAAACAATGATATTGGTAAATAATAGTGATCACGTGATATATAATGATTTACAGTTTTTCACTTTCAATTTCATTAAGATACATATTGCTACAGAAAATACTAATGTACTCTGACAATTGCATAGAATGAAGATTAACATGATAAAAATCATATTTTAACTGATAAAAAATTTCATACATGAATTGATAAAAATTATTAATGTTTATGCTAACTGATATATCTGATTCATTAATTCATATACTAACTCATAAATAACTGCAGATATTGGTAAGATAAAAGGTAACAGATTGAATTATTAGGCACCTGATCCAGATTTGTTTATACATATGTATATGGATTCATATAATTATGATTAATATATGTGCACTTTAAATAGATTCCTATTGCGTACACGCAAGATATATTTAGATTCTGTTATTTATGATCATTTATATAAGAGATTCCTATTGCGTACACGCAAAGATATATTTTCGACTCTGTTTATTTAATTGATCAATTATATATAGGATACATTGACACTTTCATAATATATAGGATAAACGATGACCGCAGGCTTATACTACTTCACTTTTAACTAGCGTTCGAACAACTTTCGTCCATTACACAGTTCCAGACAACCACCTATAGCCCAATGAAACGGCCTATTTCACAGGGTTAAAACAAGGGGAAAATTTGCCTGGGCGGGTCCAACATTCTATATTGCGCTCATACTTATTCTCTGCATCCTAAGCTACACGATTACGTTCGCGATGAATAGATCATCCCAGCACGAGTCCTTCACCAGCAAAGTAGAGTTGAATATCCTTCGGGTCGTAATTGTCGGAAGTATGTCCCTTTCGTAGTCGATTCCGACAGCCGCCGGAGCATTCCGCATTAAAACGAGATTAACGACGAGATACGGTGTCGGTCGAGATTAACGACGAGATACGGTGTCGGTCGAAGAAGTCCATGAAATTCCTTTCACATTGTAGGCGGTTGTTACTTGACTGTAGTCATCCGCAGCGACGAACGATTTTTTTGAAGTTGCGATGTGAAATTCTTGTACTGCAGGATACTGTAACCAGGTTCCATTAATCAGCCTGCAAGTGAAATTATACTTGTCACAAGAGCAAAGTAAATTCAGACGACATCCAGACACAGGGGAGGGAAGAGAGCTATTTAGACCAGACTTAACCCACATGAATTCGCTGATATTTTGGAATTCAAAAGAGTCCGCTGTACAAACTTTTTTATCCATGGCATTAACAATGAGTGAACCTATCCATGGTCTATGATGACTGTAAAAATATCCATAATTATAACAAATAAACAGATATCAATACAAATCCCAAAGAAAATTCGATATTACTGGTAGTAAATTACTAGACAAAGAAGTGGAAAACGGAGCTATTTGTAAGATTGCCAGGCAACATAAGAGTCAAAGAGAAGATTAATCATGATTCTGTATTTCTCTATGCTAACTGAAATTAAGTTGTGATAAAATCTGATCCTATGTGCCCTAACAAAAGTTTCATATTCAATTTTCTCGTGCGCATCCTCTGAGGTTAATTTTAAAAACTTTATTAATAGGTAGGAGGTGCAACGAAAAAACCCACTATGTAACTAATTTCTAAATAAACAAACTTGGGTTTTTTCAAGAAAATGTGACATTTTCCCATGAATGTGATTTACCTGGATGGTAGTAAGCTAATGTTGCAAGTAAATAAACCATATCCATATCGTGATACTCCTAAATGTCTATGAGGTTCAGAAAAAAAATTAATTCATTTTGATGTTATAGAAATTCTATTTCCTTATTTTGTTTATTGATTTTAAAATGATTGCAAGTTGCATTGCGCATACCGATAGACACTTGTACCTAACGTCTGCCTTGCCCATGAGAAGTTCGGGCTAAGCATTCCTTTCTCCAGTCAATCTGCTTTTGCAAGCAGAGACGACACACAGATGAAGCCTGTGTAAGCAGATTATTGAGGTTAAAAGGAACAAATGCTGAAACGGCAATGATGACGTCGTCACTTGCAGGAGATTTCTCTCAGCCAGCTAAGAGTTACGTTACTTGCTGTAATAAATACGACTTTAGGATAAATTTTTTTTTTTTTTTTTTTTTAATACTCGACCCACATGAGAAGAATGTCTGAAAAAAAACAGTACCAAAATTGAACAATATATTAGTTTCATGTTGGAAAACTGCATGATTATGTTAAATTAAATATTCCTTATTGACACTAATGAAAAGGTTCATACAAATTCTATATATAATTATTAGCCCTGTATAAGATTCATATAGGATTATTCCATAGATAAACATTTTCACTTCTAGACTTCCTGACTTTAAAATCTCTTTTATTTTATTTTATTTATTTATTTATTTATTATTATTATATATTTTTTGTTTTTTTTTTCATTGACTACGCATATAAATCACCGGGACAGACAATATGTCAGTAGGTTTTGATATGTGTTTGAACTTTTAGCTTATTTGTCATTACTAAAGCGTTAAGTTAGAGTTCAAATCTTTACGCATATAATATGATTGGATATTTTAATTTAATTAATCTATGGTTACTTTTGCTTATTGATTTTATCGTGATTCCTTTTTTGATAATTTGTAACCCTTCGACTTCTTACGGAGTGTATTATATTGACTCCACTTGTATCCATATTTATTTTATTTTTTTATATTTATTTATATATATATAATTTTTTATATATTTTGATAAATTAATGGTTGGCTTGAATATGTGGAAAAGTGTTCTAGCGGCGTACCGTATAAGGCTACTTGCGGCATCAATTCTATAGATACAAGATATAAATGATAAAGGTATTTAAAACCGCGAGAACCGCTATAATCCAGTTCGGATCCAATATCACGAGTCGTAACTCGTAAGACATTGACACTTCCTATTTAATTATCCGTTATTCTACCAAACCGATTGATTGACTGGTGATAAAATATATTATTGGTTTTCTTAATGGAAAGGAATTCACACAACGTGTTAAGGAGATTATTATTGATTTACACCACCCGAGTCACAGATTATTATGTGTTGAATTCCATATTTACTGATTTTAGCACTCATAAATATTCGTAACGCACTCATTGCGGTGTTTGTTTTTTAGTGCTATTAATTCTATATAACGTGTCAAGGAACTATTAACACTAAGAAGTGTTTATTCCCTCTGTCAGACTCGTAATTCTGTTAATAATTCTACGTATATTCTTTCAAGGATTGATTTGGCACAGGATAGGCCCTTAAACTGACGAGGTTGTCTTAGTGTATCCTTGTTTTCATGACACGTGTTACAATTAGTTATGTGCTTTTATATCTGTAAGCATTGTAGGCCAGTAAAACAGTGATTTGGCTTTCTGTGACATAGGAGGGAACCCTGGATGACGGAATGCAACCAGTTTATGACGATTGGTATGAGAGAGATTATTACTACTACCTGGTCGTTAGTCCTCTGCTGTGTTCTTCGGGTTTTCCTCGTCACAGACCTACATATAACATTACATTTGATTACATTATTCTGATACACATCTATAAATATACTTTTTGCTTTAGGGTTTCTGCTCGAGTGTTTATTTGTTTTTTTGCCTAGCCACTGACCCTGTTTCCGTTTCGAAGTGTTTATTGTTTGGTGTTTATTGCTGCTGACTCTGTTTCCGTTTCGAAGTGTTTTATTGTTTGGGTTATGTCTGTTGACTCTTGCTTTGTTCAGTTTGTAACAGTTCTGCGCTCCAACCCAGATATTCAATGCTCGCGATCTCTTGGGTTAAGGAATTTTCTTGTTTAGATACGGTTTTAACAATAGGTACGGATGTTTCTATATTTTTTAGTCTAATTAATGGTTCTTTGCGGTATGGTGCAGGATTGCGGGATAATGCGTCAGCTATGATATTTGCTTTCCCAGGTAGATATCTTATCTTGGCTCCAAAGACCTGAATGATCATTTGTCACCGAGTTCCTTTTGGACTGTGATTAAAGCCTTTGAAAAACTCGGTAAGTGACTTATGCTCAGTGAGGACTTTAACAGGATAGCCGTAGATTATGAACTTGAAATGTACTAGTGAGTTAAAGATACCTAGCCCTTCCTTGCCTATTACTGCATATTTACTTTCAGAGGGCTTTAGTTTACGTGAATAAAAAGCTATAGGAAAGAACTGTTTATCATATTACTGAAGTAATACCCTCTTACCCCTTGGTCTGAGGCGTCTGTTGCAATAAAAAAAATTCCTTATTTAAATCAGGGATTTTTTAAGTTAGGTGAGCTGCATTATTCCGCTTTTAAGATATCGAACGCCTGTTTATGCTTTTTAGACCATAATAAATCTACGCTCTTCTTCGTAAGATCTGTTAAAGGAGCTGTCATGATTGAAGAGTTACATATTTGCATACGATTGTAATACCCACTAAAGCGCAAAAGTGTTGTATCCCCCTTTTACGTTAATAAGTACCGGAAAGTTATGAATAGCCGACACCTTACCATGGACTACTTTAAGACCTTGACTAGACACATAAAACCTAGATCAACATGTTCGGTTTTAAAAAACTCACATTTAGATATTTTACTCTGAGATTATTTGTCCTTGTCTCTGTAGCATAGCTCTACTTTATGTGAATGTACTTCTAAGGTATTAGAAAAGATTACAAGATCATCCATATAGGCATGTAGGTTATCCCCTAAAAGTCTCCAAACACTATATTGTAATTTGGGGCGCAACGTAAGCCGGAGGCATACGTAAAAATTGATAATGTCCCCTGAGTGTGCTGAAAACGGTATATGAGGTACAATCACTTAGGTAATGGTATCAGGTAAAAGCCTTTAAGTAAGTCCAAGTTGGTGAAAAAAATTTATTCTAACCTAACAGAGATAAGATGTCGTCGGTACATCGCACTGGAAACTATCGGGAGTCGTTTCCTTGTTTAAGCGACAGAAATCTACGCAGATACGCCAAGTCCGATCTTTTATGACATGACGTTTGAGGGAAAAATTATATGGGCTATTTGATTTCCTAATGACTCCTATTACTAACATTTTTCAACTTCGTCATTTATCTCTATTTTAAAATTTCATTGGGGTTCTACACGAAGGTACGTATATAGCTTTATGTTTGTCCTTAGACCGTATTTTGTTTTCAATGACATCCGTTTTTCTCCCAGAGATCACTCGCTAGTGGAGAAACTTCCTGGTATTCAGGTAGAAGATAAAAAAAAAATTCTGCTGAATCACCTCTGCTTGAATGACTTTACGGATATTACTTTAGATAGATTATCAGAGAGATTCATCTACGACTGGTTGGGCGGGATTAAAAATTAGCAACAATAAAAAAAATGCGATATTTATAACTTCCGTATCCACGATATGTATACGTTTGTGGATCACTAGATTAACTTGTTGTTGTGTCAACCGTGTCTAGGGCTTTGTTCGCGGAAATCGTTATATTTCAGAGTGTCGGGAAGGATTAAAATTTCATTTCCCAGCAAAGTCTTTTTACACGCACTAAGACATTCGAGGGTGCATGCTTCTCGAGATTTTGCGTGCAAAGTGCGACTGCGGTTGTGGGAGAATTCTGTTGGGTCATTTGAACAATGTTACGATTTATGAGACAAATGTATAGTTCCTTTATATAAGTTATTATTTGATTAACTGTCTCATTTTTGTTCAAACGGATTTTAATATGTTTGAAGGTTTATAGGATTTTCCTTTGATAAACACGCCTTATTTTGCAGGATGTAAGATAATATTTTGTATACCCCTAGATGGATCTTACAATTACACAAGATACAGATCAATGTTTTTTATAACTATAGAGGTATCTGTAAGCGCTCGCTTATCCGGACTTCTCATTAGGGAAGTTCGAACAACAGACAGTGAGTCCGTAAATACAGGATATTACGTTTACTAAAGAAATAAAACAAGATATTCTAATTTTTACGGCGCGTACAGTTGGGCTTAATCCACCAGTATTTATTATAACTTAATGTATTAAAATTAAACGAAAACCTGCTCTGATTACTTTATACAGTCGTGTGTTTCATAGGAAAAATCCTTTTTAATTCAAAAAAATATTGGCATGTATGAACCAACATCGCTTTTCCCCACTCTGCTAGAGTCGCTTATTGTGTGGAATTTGCTATGCGTTGAACACTTCGTCAGTTTTGATTGACCTTGACCGCTTGACTAGGTGACACAGTCACCGAGTTTGCTTGTTTGATTCTGAACGGCTACTGTTTCTATTTGTTTCTTTTTGTAATAATTAGGATCCTTCTCTTTATTACCATCGGCAACGTATTGTGTGTTTTAGCATTATGTTGCTGGTTACGTATAAAGCAATGAATGACGAACTATTAGGGACTGGAGCGATTACTAATAAGACAAGTTATCACTACTGCATTCCATATTAACTGTTTGTACTTCATTCTTTGCTAAAATTTGAAATAGTGAGGGATCCCATGGTCAGCGCACTTTAGATGAATGAATAAAAGTTTTGTTACAGACATGTTATTCCTTGCAATCCAGCCATATTTTTAAAGTTAAGTTGAGTCATTGAGGTTCGATATTTTATATAACTCAAAAAACTCAACGCTTAACCTGCGATCGGGACTTGCAAAGGAGCATTTATTGTCATGACCCGAAATAGTGTTACCTCTAATTTATCTAGATTTGTACGGGTGTTCCACTTGTTTTTGTGTGTTTTCTAATCACTACGGTGCTTAACGACCCTTTCCATGCATCTGTATAAATACAGACGTCCACTGCGTAAACGCATATTCACTGTTTAATATGATTTGTTACGTAAGGGATTAATAATCACCCAAAATGATAAAATTAACATAGTATATGATTACGATATTTCAGTAGAACTTCTGGAAACAGACACTCAAGATAAAAACTCGCAGTAGCGATATTTCAGTAGAACTTCTGGAAACAGACACTCAAAGATAAAAAACTCGCAGTAGCGAAATCTCAATGATGTAGATAATTTCTGTAAAAAAAGTAAGATTAAGAATGTCTCGTAACTTCAGCCACAGGAATAACGAAATTCGACCTGCAAAGGAAACACTCAAAGTTACTCCAAATGAATAAAAAATTGTACTTAGCTTGCTTTTGTGGGAAGTCACGGTGTTCCGATAACGACACACGGCCTTGGTCCTCCTTCTCTATTTAGCGGATGACCTGGTTTGGCTTCAGTTTCCCCCGTGCGCGTTGTTTCGATGATTCGAGCCCTTGAAAGATCCGATGCTGCAGACTGGTTGGCGGTTCGTTTGTTTCTTGAAGTGCCGGAAACGCTCACTAACGATGTTTTCTTGAATGATTCTAATGAGAGACGAAGCTTGCGTTGCCGTAGGAAAAAGACACGTCGGTTTTGTTTCTTGAAGTTATTCACTAAATGATGATACTAGGTTGCTTGAAGAATCTGCTGCTTTCGTCGTCGTTGACTTCATGATTTATTATTCTGGTTTTTTCTTCGTAGGACGTTGTAGAGTTCTTCTGGTCCACTGCCACCAATATTAGGGCTTGTGCCTTGTATGATAAGGCGCCCTATGAGGTAATGTTAGACTAGCGATAATCTTACGCTAAGTCGGTTGGTATTGCACTTCCATCTTCAATGGAGTGTCTGGGGGTTTGTAGATCACTTACGAAGTCGGTATTATCTTGTTAGTTATTACGATGATGTGTTAAACTCATGGTGAGGAGGTTCTTGTAGAAAACACGAAGTATAAAAATAGATATATTCTTCTGGAGTTTTACATGCTGAAGATCAGATATGATTGTACAAGTCTTCTAATAACAATAGCTTGATCGCTTCTGCCAATGATGATGGCTAATCCTATTCCTCTACATGATAAAGCTTAGGTAAAGAGGTACAGGTCTTCTAATGACGATAGCTAACTCTGTTCTGCCTGTCTACCATCTCTGTTACAAGTTATGAAGGAACAGACAGTAGTTCGAACATATGAACATACATACAAATGACATAGTTTCATACGAACACACAATCAAATGAGACACGCTACAGATCACGTAGGCCGTTTGAATCATAGGTCGGGGTAGTTGTCTCAAGCAGGGAGCTTGGACTGTTTCAAAACAAATGAATGACCACAGATGACGGCATGTTATCTTAGCATACTTTTATTGTATACGTCATCTTTAGCGTCTCTAGTCTGATCACATTCCTGCAAGCAATCTGGTTGACCTCTTTAGTTTTATTCTTTTATATATATGGACTAACATTCCATATTTTTATTATGTAAACACTTACACATGTACCCTCAGGCAAGGGAACACACCCAAGACCATGGAAGGCCTCGGTACATTTTCTATGGAACAGTCCAAGGTTGGAGATCAAGGTTTGTATTCCAAGTAGTCTTTTCCTATGAGGGTTGCCTTCCAAGGCTAAATAAAGTCTCTTCTACCGTAAAACACCTCTATTTTAGCTCTGTTTCAGGGATGACAAAATAAAGGAGATTTAGGGTAGAAGAGACTTTACCCTTGGAAGGCAACCCTTATGGCCTTCCATGGTCTTGGATGTGAGTTCCCTTGCCTGAGGGTACATGCAATTGGTCATTCATTTATATTCTATTTGGTTCATTTTCCCGTTTCTATGAAAAGTTGTAGGACAGGGAGACGAGAAAGCGAAAGATTCTGGGTGGATTCTTCCACATCGTAGCTTTTTGATTGGATTGCTGAGATGAAGTACTGGCCAAAAACCTGGTAACATTCCTTTCTTTTGCTTTTATATATGATTTATGGGCCCAGTACATATTAGCATGTTTAATGAAATCTAAATGGTGAGCTCTTATGACAGCATTGCAAGAACGACTTCGTGCTTTCGTTCCATCTCCAGGAACACTTTTACCCTAATCTTTTAAGAGTTCCTCACTCTCCCATTTAGGAATTATATAATGTTTACTGTCAAAAATTGCCATTTATTCCTCTTGAATAAAAATTTTCCTAGTTTTTTTATGAGTACTTGTTTTGAAGTATTTCGCAGTTTCTATGAAAAATATGTTGATATATGATTATTTTGCTCCACAGAAGTAGTTTTATTATATTAACTATAGCAATGAGTTGGTATAAATTAGTACATTGATATTCAAAGTAATAAACCACTTTTTTTTGCAAATTTTGTCCATCTCTCTAAAATTAGATGACGTATCATTACAGTGTTGTCAAACTTCTTCCTGTGGAGAATATATATATTATTTTCTTATTGTAAGGGCACATGCCAGTAATTTATGCTTGCCTTCTGGACGAAACCCCTTTTTTTTGTATGTTGGGTTACGATTAAAGCACTTGATATTTGTTTTTAAATTGATGTTTGTTACGTAACCCTGTAATTTTTGTAGATGTGACAACTGTGTTATGCAATATACTCCTCCCGAGTTTTCTTCTAGGGTGGAAAGGTGAAGCTCTCTGATTTTAGCAGCTGACTCCACGAAGGCAAGTACAAGAAGATATTCTTGTAGAATCCAGCCACATCACCTCGTGAATCGTCGTCGCCATTGCAGTAACTTCTTCATAAGGATATTCTGAGATCCTGTTTGCCATTTATGTTTTATTTCTATCGAAGTAACGTAACGTTTTGATAATAATTTTTGCAGTAATGTGTTAGTTTTCTTGCTTCTTAACGTAATTTGGATAATTGTTGTGTTCTTTAAATATTAATTATATGTGTTAAACCTTTAAATGCGTCTTTGTGAACCCGTGTGGCATCACCCAAAAAAGAATTGGTGCAGGAAATACAGTTGATTGTTTCTTAACTGCACTTTTGTTGAATAAAAATGCAATGTTTCTTGACTTTAAGTAAGTTAGTAAACTCCTCAGCACTGTAACTTGGTCTCATTCAAAGCTAGTGCAGGAGGGCTTA
Source organism: Macrobrachium nipponense (assembly GCF_015104395.2). Lineage (NCBI taxonomy): Eukaryota > Metazoa > Arthropoda > Malacostraca > Decapoda > Palaemonidae > Macrobrachium > Macrobrachium nipponense. The sequence goes on along the minus strand of NC_087220.1, from coordinate 29,827,512 downwards.
AGGTTGAATGAAATCGTACCGAATGTGGCCCTAAAATTCAGTTTAGTTTCACCATATTTACTATAATCAATCCAGTTGCACTTATTTGGCATTTTAACGCAGTCAACCTTCTCACTGAGTGGGAAAAAGGAATTTAACTAGTGACTCATATTTTGAAATCAATTATCTTCAATGCCTCAATTCCTGTTTAGTGTCTAAACGGATGCAGTCTGTCTGATCAACCAACTGGTAAACGAAAAGAAAAAACAACTATATTTCATTATTCTACTTTAAACAGTATTTGTTAAAATCCAAAATAGAAGCAGATTCAGTCTTCGTCTTTCCTTTTAGAATAAATTAAAATAATACATTGGTAAAGGCCTTTACAACAGATTGAGTGATGTTTCCCCAAAATAGCCCGATTTTAGGTTAGTAGCGGCACCATTTCAATCATTCATAGCCAGATGGGGCATGCAGTTCAAAAGTAGCCCAATTGGGCTGGCATGTTTGGCAATATTGGACAGATTATAATCGTTACTAAAGCCAAAAGTATTATAATTGATGGCCATAACAATGAACATGAATGATTACCTCATGAATAGTTTTATGTAATTAAGTTAAGTAATCTGCAAAATTTGGCTGTTTTTTTGTTTTCAAATGATGAATAAATATGTATTAACAAGAAAAAAAAGGATTAATGTAGTTATTTTGTTATAGAATATCAAATTTCACTTGAGAACAGAAATAGTCAGGCGATTTCATGACACTTCCCTTATGTGGCTCGTGTTGGAAATATGCCTTTATTTAAACTTCCTCGACAACTTTGATTCGAAATAACGTCTCTCCATTATCAATTGATTAAGGCGAATGATGTATGAGATTCATGGTGCTTGCAGGAATATGAAAGGAGACTCTATTGTCACAAAGGCTTCGTGTGGGGTGTGAGCGACGGTCTTGGGGGACATCAGTTTTGGGGGAAATGGGGTGATGAAACCAGTAACTTACGTAGAATCTTTAGGTTTTCATGAGTTTTCAGTGCATATTTTATATTTAATGAAGATTGACTTTCTTTAATGTCCATTATTTATAAATGTAATCATGATCATTTCTATACCTAAAGAAAAATTTGCCTATATCTGTGGAAGCTGAATCTGAAACAGGCTGGAGTGCTAGAGCTGATGCAGTTCGACCCATATATGAAAATGTGGCGGATATGGTCCAACTTTTGGAGACCATCAGAAGTGAATGAGACAACAGATACCAGAAGTGAAGCAACACAGCTATTGAGCAGAATTTCGACATTTGATTTCTTTGCTGCACTAAGTTGTTGGAACATTTTACTTACCAAGGTTGACGGAGTCGAGAAGCGTCTGCAGGATCCAAAAATGAATTTCCATGAGGCAGCACAAGATATCCAGGCGTTGCAAGTTTATTTCCTTGTTAATAGGTAGGATATCTGCTAGACATCTGTCAAAAAAGCAAAGGAGCTCTGTTAGGCTTGGGACGTGAGAATTCCCAGACGATGTAGAGTGAGGAGAAAAAAATGCCTGGTGGGACTGGAGATAATGCAGGCCTCTCAGCAGAAAATGTGATGCAACGTCTACTAAAAGATACCATTGACTGACTGCATAATGAAATGGGCGAACGTAGCATACTACACCAAAGAAAGGTGTATTAATGTGACAAGTTTTTATGACACTGACTTAGATGGCTTGGAACTGTTCAGCGAAAGTGTAGATTGCAGAATGCTGCTTAAAACACGAGATAATGTTCTGATCACTAACCCACAGTAATCACTTTGTTTCATTATACAATATGGGGATGAAAGTGTTTTCCCAAACCTTTGAGTTGCCCTTGAGATACTGCTGACCATTGCAGTATCAATTGCTAGTTATGAGCGATCATTTAGTGAGTTGAAACTTATCTTGCCGCATCTGCGAACATTTATAGGGTAAGAGAGATTGTCAGCTTTAACTCTACTAAGTGTAGAACAAGAAATTGCAAACAGAATAAACTTTGATGTCTGTAAACACATTGTAACGTGTGTCAATACTTAATGTCCAGCAATTCATTATCAATCCTTTTCTTTATTTAGGTTGTCTGTTATCAATATCTGTCTAATTATCTTTACATTTTAATACCTTTATACCGTTTTATTTCCTTGCATGTGTTTGATCCTAAGCATCCATCACTTTAATCTTTCTGTTTTCATTATTTTGACACATTTTAAACAATATTTGAAGAAAAGTAAGGTTTATAATTAGTGAACTAATTCAACTTTGTTCTAATCAATTTTCTTTTCAGGCAATATACCTGATTATTCATATTTTTTTTTTTTTTTTATGGTATTAACTTCCATGCTGGCAACAAATTGTACATTTCCATCATATCCAAAATGATGAAGGCAAACATTTCCTGCCTAGACTGGTACACTCAAATGAAAACAGTCCTCTCCCCCAGGGCCCCCACCTTTGGGGGCACCATAAAAGACTGCCCCTCGGGCGCCAGCAACCCTCACGACGCCACTGCAGGTGATCACCCTTCAAAAGGAGAAAACAACAAAGAAATAAATCTTCAAATGTGCAACACTTTTACAAGTTTTCTTCAACTCTGACTTCTCATACTACTGGTGCAGGGTGCGACTGAGCTGGCACGAGATCGCTTTACGTGAGTTTCCCCTTATACTCACAACAACAACTTTGTTTTCTATTCGTCCTTTAGACACCTGGGCTAAGGTCTCGTGGCACATCGTTCTGGTCATGTAGTCCAGACTTTTTATGACTCGTCAAGGGCACGTCACTCAGAAACTCCACGGCTCTTACGTCCCCTTTTACCCTGAGCCTCTATCACACGCTCATAGTCATCTCTCCGAGACATAGCCTGGTCGTTTCTCGTGGTAGCTGCCCCTCGCTTGTCCCACGCCTCCGAAGCCGTTTGTCACATCCTGGCCATCGTTTGTTCCATCCTCGCCCACGTCTGCTTCCTCGTTGTCGTCCTCATCCACGTCGGATGATGTAATTTCCAGGGTAATGGACGAGGTACCTGACGGTTCTAGTAAGCTGCAAAAAGTCCATAGACCTATTCTTATTGCGCTAAAAAGAAGGATATTGTGTATTGTTAGAATATGGACACTCTATAGCCCTAAACAATGTAATCCTTTGTTGTATTACTGTACTAAAGAAGAAAATGAAAAAAAGCTAAAGATTATGCAAAGTTCGGATACACTTTTGGAGTCATTCCGTTTGAATGTTGAAGAGAGAGAGAGAGAGAGAGAGAGAGAGAGAATATAAACATTAACATTCCATGGAGCGACTAGTTTATTTGGCCAAGGGTATCATCTGCTAATTAATCGGCGGACGAATACAAACAAGATGGCGGTCGCTTGTTTTGGCACAAGTTTCGAAAATATGTGTAGTAATAGAAATCTGAAAAACCTATAAAAACGGTAAGGGGGGACCTTGTTGGGAACCGGGGTTTTTGGGTGGGGGAGAACACAGAAGAAAGGGTAAATATCCTTAAAATGGTAAGGGGGGACCTATTGGGAAACCGGGGTTTTTGGGTGGGGGAATATAAAGACGACAACAATGAACACTCGGAAAACCACAAAATGGCTGTGTGGATGACGCCCACTCTACATTCATTCTTTGTTCAGTCTGGCTAATTAAACTGTCCTCTTACCCTACATTCATAGTACAAACATATGGGCTGTTAGCCTAAGTGGACATTCGGTTCATGAGATGAACAGCCTAGTAACTAAACTGTCCTACTCTACAGTCGTAGCCCGAACATATGGGCTATTAACCTAAGTGGATGTTCGGTCATGAGATGTGCGGACTGGGTAACTAAACTACCCCCCTATTCAACATTCGTAGACCGAGCATATGCGATGTTAGCCTAAGTGAACATTTGGGTATGAGATGCGCTACCTTACAAACTAAACTGACCCTAACCAAATGAACCAACCTAACCAGACTTAGGGCGCGTGCCCTTACCTGGCCAGGGGTGAAGGACCCCCCAGTATGATTTGGTAACAGTGATTGCGACCTAACCAAAGGAACCAACCTAACCACACTTAGGTCACGTGCCGTAACCTGGCCGGGGGGCTTCACCACCCTGGACACAACAGTATGGTATGGATACAGTGATCGTGACCTAACCATACGAACCACCCTAACCTTACTTAGGCCACGTACCCTTACCTAGCCGGGGGGCGGACCCGCCGTAAGGCGAGTTCTGTAAGAAAGCATTGTAATGCTACCATTTTAGCGATCATTTTATTAACATGCACCGTTACTTGTACGTTCGGTCATGACTGGCACCGGTATCTTCTTACGGATATGTAAACACACTTAATATTTTCTAGAATACATGGATTAAAGTTATTTCCAAGTTCATATTTCAAACACGTCGATTAACTTACCTTAAAGTTGTGAGGTGTCAAATCCGAGCTCGGCCCGAGGGTCCCCCCCAGAAATATAGTCAAGCTTAGATTTGGAAATCAGAACCACCCGAGTCTTCGGGAAACACGATTCTTCTTTTCTTTCTGGTTGGGACAGGTACCTTTGGCTTTAACTGGACAACTGGAATTTGTGGACATTCCATTGTTACTTGGGTGCTTATAATCTGTTTGACGAGCAAACAAATAATAAAGAAGTAAAGAAGAAATCGTGAAATAGGTGATACAAACACCATTTGCTTTCTTCCAGTTTGTCCGAAACATGAGACTATAGGCTAATTCCTCTTTGAGCGCACTTGAGTCAAGTCGTTTCTTTTGATGTCGTCCTGATTATGGTTTGTCTTTGTATGGACGCCTCTTATTGAGTCTCCTTTCATATTCCTGCAAGCACCTTTCCCAGATATCATTTGCCTTAATTAATGATGGATAGACGTTATTTTGAATCCAAAATGTCGAGGAAGACGTTAAATAAAGGCAAATTTTCGACACGAAC